>NC_031989.1:1889270-1903377 GCF_001879085.1 Nicotiana attenuata
GACCAATTATTTTTGTATTTTTCATGAAATTAAATAAAATAAACATGACGCAAGACAAAATCGACAAACTAATTAAACAAGTAAAATCGACCAACGAAAATCCAACTAAAATTGACTAAATAAATTAAAAAGAAAATTAGTTTTTGTTTTAGAAATTATGAGATTAATCATGTAGGCAAAATCACGTGCTCACAATACCCATTAGAAAAAGTTCCTTTTTTGCATAGATTTTTGGAATATTGTATAGATTTTTGTATTTCATCACCTTATTTGCTACCCCGTCCATGAAATTTCCTTTCCGTCTTGTATCTAATGTTGCTAATCATGCTTAAAAATATGTAAGGTGATTTTTGCATGTGATTCTTTGATAGAAAGAACCCTATTATTTGGTTTTTCAATTTTTAATGGCTAGTTTTGGTAAGTCTATGACTAATGGCTAGGGGTTGGTAAGTTGAGATTTATTTGGGACATTTGTGTAAGTTTCCCAAAAAGAAACTCCAAGCAGACTTCTGCATATAAGAACAGACGCACGTCCCAGCGAAAATACTCACGCAAGCAACGGAAAATTTTAGGGTTCTTACCAATCACTAATTCTTGAATTCAGGTATGTAAATTTTCCTATTGTCAATTATCCTACAGTGGTAATAGGTATGAATTGAATAGCTAATCCCCTTCNCTCCGAGAGGTATCTGGTGGTTTCTGTTCAAAAGGACCACGGGTTGAGAAAGTTTAGTTTGGGCAGCTTTGTTCTTTTGGTGTTCGCTATCTGTCATGTTCCTTCAGTATTGTTTCTTTGGTCAACTATATATTTGATACTCTATTTGTTGAGTAGTTTTCTGGATTTCTAATCTAAATTCAAGAGTTGCTTCAGTAGCATACTGCTAAGAGATTAGTTTGCTTTTTCTTTCGGAAATTCAAATTGTCCCTGTTTTTGCTCGAGTAGATCTGGTTAGATCCTTTTGCTTCATTTTTGTTACTGTTTCTCAGATTGTTGAGTGTTGTTTGGAGTTTTCTTTGTGGGTTAGACTAATTCTATGATTTGTTGATAACCGGTCTTATTCCAGTGAAGCTTTGTTGGAATTAAGGAAAACAATTATTATATCCTGATTGGTTGAGACTTTGGCTTGGCCTCTCTCTGTAGCTCTGTTTTGTCCCTATCGAGGAGTTGATTTACTACAAAGCTTTGTCAGTTTCTTTGATCGTGAGTTTTACTTGAAAAAAAATGGCTATAAAAGGTAAGCAAGGAGGAAATAATGCTACAACTCCTAGTCCAACAATCTTGTTTTCGGATAATTTTTGAAATTCTTTCAATGTCAGAAATCAATTAAGGAATCTTCTTCAGTTACTCCTTTTGATGGGTCAGATAAAACATGTCTTATCACCTCTTCAAATAAATGGGTGATTGATTCAGGTGCTAAAAATCACATGACAGGTAATCCGAATATTTTTTCTAGCTTTCAGTCACACAAAGCACCCTGTCTAGTTACTGTAGCTGATGGATCAACTTGTAGCAGTGTTGGATCTGGGACTGTTAAACCAACTTCCTCTATTACCCTGTCATCTGTCTTAAGTCTAACAAATTTGGCCTTTAAATTGATTTCTGTTAGTAAAATCACTAGAGACCTTAATTGTTGTGTCGCATTCTTTCCCGATCATTGTGTGTTTCTAGATCTGACAACGAAGCAGGTTATTGGTAAAGGATATTTATCAGGTGATCTCTACATCCTTGATGAATGGGAGCCACAGTCTGTTGCATGCTCTAGTGTCGTGTCTCCTTTTGAAGCACACTGTCGATTGAGACATCCCTCTCTACCTTTATTGAAGAAGCTCTGTCCTTAGTTTTAGAATATTTCTTCATTGGACTGTGAGTCATGTCGGTTTGCAAAACACCATCGCAGCTCAATAGCTCCAAGGGTTAATAAGCGGGTTGAGTCAGCTTTTGAGTTAGTTCATTCTGATGTTTGGGGACCATGCCCTGTTGTTTCCAAAACTGGACATAAGTATTTTGTCACTTTTGTAGATGATTTTTCTCGAATGACTTGGATTTATTTTATGAAGAGTCGCTCTGAAGTGTTTACTCACTTTTGTGCCTTTTATGCTGAGGTCAAAACTCAATTCAATACTTCAGTACGTATTCTAAGGAGTGATAATGCTAAAGAATACATGTCAGAATTGTTTCAGTCTTATATGAGACAACACGGTATTCTCCATCAATCTTCATGTGTCGATACACCTTCCCAAAATGGAGTTGCTGAGAGGAAGAATAGGCATCTACTTGAGACAGCTCGGGCACTTTTGTTCCAAATGAAGGTTCCTAAACAGTTTTGGGTTGATGCAGTCTCAACGGCTTGTTTTCTGATTAATCGGATGCCATCTACTGTGCTCGTTGGTGCTGCGCCTTATAGTATTCTTTTTCCTAACAAGTCATTATTTCCGGTAGAGCCTAAGGTATTTGGAAGCACATGTTATGTTCGCGATGTTCGACCATCTGTTACTAAGTTGGATCCCAAGGCATTGAAGTGTGTTTTTCTGGGCTATTCTCGTCTTCAGAAGGGGTATCGGTGTTATTCTACTGAACTTGGCAAATATTTGGTGTCAATTGATGTGGTATTTTCAGAGATGACACCATTCTTCTATGCACCTCCTATTTCTACGGGTCAGGTGGAGGATGGAGGATGATGAGTGGCTAGTCTATCAGGTTACCCGTACTGTGACAGAACAATCAAATAATGTTGTTCCTCCATCTCCCAGTTCTTCTATTCAGAACCAATCGACTATTCTGCCCTCTGAACCTGCCCCATCTACGCTAGAAAGACCGCCAATTGTTCAAGTTTACTCGAGAAGAAAAGAGACCGATGACACATGTCGTGCACCACCTTCTTCGTCATCAGATCCTCCGCCACCTGATCTTTCTGAAAACCTTGACCTCCTTATTGCTCTTCGTAAAGGTACGCATACTTGCAAATCCACATATTCCATTGCTAATTTTGTATCCTACGACCGCTTATCCTCTACGTCTAGATCTTTGATTGCCTCTCTAGACTCCATCTCTGTACCCAAAACAGTGAAGGAGGCTTTGAATCATCCTGGATGGTCTAATGCGATGCTTGAGGAAATACACGCCTTAGAGGAAAACCACACGTGGGATTTGGTGGATTTACCGAAGGGAAAGAAGCCAGTGGGATGTAAGTGGGTCTTCGCAATTAAAGTTAATCCAGATGGTTCTGTGGCGAGACTTAAGGCCAGACTTGTGGCTAAAGGGTATTGCTCAGACTTATGGGGTATTTTATTCAGACACGTTCTCTCCAGTTGCCAAGCTCACTTTTGTTCGCTTGTTCATCTCTCTAGCCGCTTCTGAAAATTGGCCTTTACATCAGTTGGATATCAAGAATGCGCTCCTTCATGGTAATCTTCAAGAGGAAGTGTATATGGAGCAACCACCTGGTTTTGTTGCTCAGGAGGAGTATGGGAAAGTCTGTCATTTAAAGAAGTCACTGTATGGCTTAAAGCAGAGTCCTCGGGCTTGGTTTGGAAAGTTCTGTGAAGTAGTTCAGGAATTTGGGCTGAAAATGAGCAAATGTGATCACTCAGTCTTCTACCGGCAATCAGTAGCTGGCATTATCCTCCTTGTCGTATATGTTGATGACATTGTCATAACAGGAAGTGATTATGTAGGGATCTCTTCCCTAAAGTCTTTCTTGCACACCAGGTTTCATACGAAGGACTTGGGCAAGTTGAAATACTTTTTGGGAGTAGAAGTAAATAGAAGCAAGAAGGGAATTCTTCTGTCTCAGAGAAAGTATATTCTTGATCTACTTGCAGAAACTGGAAAGTTGCCAGCCAAACCCTGTAGTACTCCAATGATTCCTAATGTGCATCTTATGAAAGATGATGGCGATCCTTTTGAGGATCCAGAGAGATATAGAAGGTTAGTTGGAAAGTTAAACTACCTCACTGTGACTCGTCCAGATATTGCTTTTGCGGTAAGTGTTGTTAGCCAGTTCATGTCCGCGCCTACGGTCAAACACTGGGCAGCTTTGGAACAGATTCTATGTTACTTGAAAGGAGCTCCTGGACTTGGCATATTGTATAGCAATCACGGGCATACTCGTATTGAGTGTTTTGCAGATGCTGCTTGGGCTGGATCCAAAATTGATAGAAGATCTACGACAGGCAATTATGTCTTTGTTGGAGGGAACCTGGTATTATGGAGGAGTAAGAAACAAAGTGTTGTATCTCGATCTAGTGCAGAATCTGAGTATAGAGCTATGTCACAGTCTACGTGTGAGATTATGTGGATACATCATCTTTTAACTAAGATTGGGTTGAAGCATCATACACCGGAAAAACTCTGGTGTGATAATCAAGCTGCTCTTCATATTGCCTCAAATCCGGTGTATCATGAAAGAGCTAAACATATTGAAGTTGACTGACATTTTATTCGTGAGAAGATTCAGGAAAACTTGATTTCCACTGGCTACGTGAAGACAGGAGAGCAACTAGCTGATTTGTTCACAAAGGCGTTGCATGGAACTCGAGTTAATTACCTTTGTAACAAGCTGGGTATGATCAATATCTATGCTCCAGCTTGAGGGAGAGTGTTACAGAATAATTAGTGAGATGTAAATAGATTACTTTTCATAGGTAGATGACTCAATTATAGGAGCTGATCCTTAGGATATTTTCCTTAATTTTGTTTGATTTAGTTTCCTTTGAATAGAGTCTTGTATAAGTGTATAAATCTCTTGTATTCATAAATAGAAATACAACAAGTTATTCTCTCTGATTACACATTCAAACCCCATAATATTAAACCAAAATTTTAGTTAAAGTCTAAATATTCAATATCAAGTCTAAGTAACTAATACACATCGACACTAACATAATAAAGTCTAAACATATATATACCACATCATCCAAATCTACCATAAAGGCTAAATATAAAATCTAAACATCCAAGAACAGTAATCAACCGTAAATCACTACTACGCATCAGATTTAGTCTCTTCATCATCATAAGAGTGGGGCATGTGTTTTTTCATGTATTTATCCATTCTAGCAATGTGAGCTTCGGCTGTTTCACATTGTTTTGATAGCAACCCAATTTGCTTTTGCATTGCTTCCATTTCTTCCTAATTTTGCGCAGTAGGAGCATCCGAAACTAATGGGCAATGGCGATGGACAAAAAGAGGAAGGTCGTTGTACTCCAAGCCTGTAAACTCTTCCTTTGGATTCACCACCTGCTACATCTGTCCATATTGAAGTCATATCATCGGGTGGCGGTTGGATTGGGATACCATCATCAGAAGTAGGTTGCGTCTGACACCATTCATCCAAGCTTCTATGATATCCATCCTGAAATAAAAGTAATAAGGATTATATAAATAAATTAACATGTTCTCCTAGGATTATATGATCTCAATATGCTCATATATGAAGTTTATCTCCTAGGATTTGTTGATCTACCGCGGTTGATTATCATTATCAATTCAAAAAACAGGTACTTAAATTTCATGGCTTGTAATCCGTGAAAAGAGTCTCTTTATAGAAACATCGGAGCACCTCACATTTTAACTTGGAATCAAGTTACAATAGGTTGTCCCAAAGTTGATTCAAACTCCCAAGATGGAAGAGTTACAATGTCACTACAAATCGAAGCAAACCAAATATTTGGATGACAATATTCACATTTTCAATTAAGCTCTGGAAATGACACAAGCATAAGAAATAGTACAGCACAAGCACTGTTGTAATTTGGTTAATTCTTCCACATGCAGATATCACCAAATCATTTGCAGCAGCATGAGAAAATTGACATCAGTTGGATCCAAACAAAATCTAGGCAAACCTGCCTTGTGATGTCCACATTAGGTTCTAAATGCATGCTTAAAAATTAAGTAAAGGAGAAAAGAAAGAGAGATGGAGACAGTTTCAGGTTGAAGACTTGGTCATTGTAAACAGAAAAATCAGAATTGAACAAATTAAAACAAAGTGACTATGGACTTCCTTAAACAGATTCCTTTGTTTAATTCATTTGCAAATTGCAACTATGGACTTTAACTTCTTTTCCTTATCCATATTTACACCTTCATCGTACATCAGTATGGTTGACAACTTGGAATTGAATACACCGACAATAAAAATATCTTTTGTTTGTCAGCCGTATAAATTTAACGCACTTATTCTGGATGACAATATTCACATTTTCACCAGTTCCAAACATACCTTCACCAAGCAATATTTTCTACCATCTATTTTTCTTCCCGTGATTAGATTCATACACTATTTACCATGCTAAAATTCAGATATATATATATATATATATATATATATATATATATATATATATATATATATATATATATATATATATATATATATATATATATATAGTCCAAGGAGGTCAATGACTGAATCATTTGGTCTCAAATTATTAGTACAGCACAAGGACATATATATAAGGCAAAGTCATATGATCATTCATATGCTACTGTCTTTCATAGGCATCACAAACCATCTTTCACCACCTAGCTATTATTGGGATTTTTTGGGCACCATAATCAGAACCTTCATGCTAGTTTCCCTATCAACAGTGCTTTTTAAATTCTCAATCACTATCATTTTTGTTGTGACATTCTTGCCAAAACTAGAGTCTAATCAAGTATAATTATGTTCTTTATACGGCTCTATTACCTCCTCATTATAAGAAATGAGGCTAATAATGATTACTGAAAAGTGAAAAGAAATTGGAGAACCCCCATACTTTGGATCAAGTTACACGCCCCGGCAAGGTGGGGATGGTGTCGACCAGACCCAACTTGGGATACATACGTAGAAATGCAGAGCTGGGCAGCGGCTTCGTAAGAATATCTGCAACTTGATCTGCAGCATGAAGGTGATGGACCTCGAGAGCCTTAGACTGCACAAGCTGACGAACAAAGTGAAAATCTATCTCAACATGTTTCATACGGCTATGAAAGGCCGGATTGGCACAAATGTAAGTAGTGCTCATGTTGTCGCAGAGAATGCGTGGAGATCTGGACAGTGGAAAGTGAAGCTCACGAAGCAAGTTTTTGAGCCAGACAACTTCAGAGGTTGTAGCTGCAACAGCTCTGTATTCAGCCTCAGTAGACGACCGAGAAACAGAACGTTGCTTCTTAGAAGACCATGAGATAGGAGAATCACCAAGATATACAACATACCCTGTTATAGAGGTTCGATCAAGTGGGTCACCAGCCCAATCCGAATCAGAATAGGCAACTAATTGAGCAGCAGATTTTTTAGCAAGCTTAATACCAAGATGAGTAGTGTGCCAAAGATATCTCAGAAGACGCTTGACAGCTTTCCAGTGAGAAACACCTGGTTGATGCATAAATTGAGATAATTTGCTTACCGCAAAGGCAATGTCAGGACGAGTAAAGGATAAATAATGAAGCTTTCCAATGACTCGGCGATAAAGAGTGCCATCCACTTTGGAATCCTCACGAGATGTTTCAAAGATACATGTAGAGGTCATGGGTGTGGGAGCGCCTTTGCATTCAGCCATGTTAACATCTTGGAGAAGATCTTTGACATATTTATGCTAAGATAAGAGCAAACCATCTGATGTGTGCGTAACCTCAACACCAAGAAAGTAATGAATTAACTCAAGATCTTTAAGAGAGAACCGTGAAGACATAGCATTAATAATAGATTTCATAGCAGATGGCTGGTTACCAGTCACAATGATATCATCCACGTAAACTAGGATGTACATAGTAACTCCAAGCTTATGAAGAATAAAAAGAGATGCATCAGATTCGCACTTGATAAAACCAAGGGTAAGAATATAATTTTTCAGCTCAGTGTACCAAGCTCGTGGAGCTTGTTTCAAACCATAAATAGCTTTATTAAGTTTACATACATGAGTAGGATATTGTCTAGATTCAAAACCTGTAGGCTGCTTCATATATACCTCTTCTTCAAGCCTTCCCTGTAAAAAGGCGTTATTAACATCCACCTGGTGAATCGGCCAGGATTGTTGAGTTGCAATAGCAAGAACTAAACGAACAGTTGTAGGTTTAACCACTGGGCTAAAAGTTGAGTGATAATCTAAACCAGGGCGCTGTGTGAAGCCTTTCGCAACAAGTCTTGCTTTATACCTTTCAATCGAACCATCAGGCTTATGCTTAAGCCTAAACAACCATCTGCAATCAACCACATTCCATGAGGGATCGCTGGGTACTAAGTCCCAAGTCCTATTTCTAACTAAAGCATCAAATTCAGACTGCATAGCAGTCCGCCAGTGAGGGTAAGATTGTGCTTGTTTAAAGGTCTTTGGTATAGGTTCAGGTATGAGTGTTGATTGAACTGATAGGTGAAATTGCTTGGGTTTTAGACTATTAGCCTGAGACCTTGTGACCATTGGGTGACGAAGTGGAGGTTGGGTAGGCTTGGTCGTAGAGAGTGGGGGTTGATTGGCGTGTGGTACAGGCTGTTGGGGAAGTGTGTTTCGGCGTTGGTAGGTTATGGTGATAGGTTGTGTGGTTCTTGGAGGAGCTGCCGAGGTGGGCTGGTTCGAAATTGGAGATGAGTTTTGGTTAGAGGAGTTAGATTCAGGTTGTGAAGATTGGTTATAATTATCTTGCTCAGAGAAATCAGAGGAAGAGGGATCATTACCTGAACTTGAAGAGGCACGCATAGGAAGAGGAGAAGCAATTGGCGATTGTATATGCCTGGAAACTGGAGGTGGCAATTCAGAATTTGCATTTAAAGAAGATATATCAGTATTTTCCTTTTTAAAGTCTTTATCTAATGTATCCCATTCTGGGAGTTAATTAGTATCCCTATATTTTTGAAAGATATTTGCAAAGGGATAATTATTTTCAAAAAAAACTACATCTCTAGAAAGATAGATTTTAGAGGTGACGGGATCAAAACACTGATGAGAATAATATTTATTCGAAAAACCTAAATAAACACAGGGCATTGACTTGGGTTCTAGTTTATTTTTGGCATATGGTCTGAGCCATGGATAACATAAACAACCAAAAGTTTTAATAGACTCATAATTTGGTGCTTCTTGAAATAAAATTTCATACGGGCACCGATTATTTAAAACTGGTGTAGTGAGTCTATTTATAAGATAAACAACTTGGTGACAGGCAAAACTCCAAAAATTAGGGGGTAACGAGGCTTGGTGTAAAAGTGTTTTTGCAGTTTCAATAACATGTCGGTGACGACGTTCTACCAATGCAACTCGTTGAGGAGTGTATGGTGGGGAAACCAAGTGCTCAATACCCTGTGATTTTAAATAGGAAGTTAAGCTTTGAAATTCACCTCCTCCATCAGTATAAAAAGAAGAAATTTTTGTTTGAAAACGTCTTTCTAAGAGTGGATGTAGCGTTTTAAAGACTTCCAAAACTTCCTGTTTAGATTTCAAGGTGTATAGCCACATATATTTTGAAAAGTGATCCACAAATATAACATAGTATCTTTTTTTGATCGATGGATAAAATTGGTGCAGGCCCCCATAAATCATTGTAAATTGTTTGTAAGGGTCGTTGACTCTTCAGGGAGTTAACTGAGAAAGGTAACCTGTGGCTTTTATTAGAATTGCAGGAATTACAATCAGAACTAACTCTCGAAGAACTAACAGGAATTGAAAACTTATGCAAAATATTATTTAAAGTGCGACGATTTGGATGACCCAAACGTCGGTGCCACAGTTGAATTGGAACATCCACGTTGCACTGGGGATGCCTATCTGGTGGCCACGTGTACAGTCGCCCATTACTCCGCCCTCGAACTAGTGCCGCCCCCGTAATCAGATCCTTTACAAGATAAGAAAATGGAAAAAATTCCATGGATGTATTATTATCACGGCAAAATTGAGAGACAGATATGAGATTATTTTTTATGGCAGGAGAACAGAGAGTTTTCGATAGTGTAAAGCGATAATTTGATGCTTTAAGTTCAGTGTTACCAGTTTGGGAGATAGGTATGGTAGTACCATTACACATGACGATTTCCTCAGGTCCGTGGTAGTCTTGAGCAGTTGCTAGGCTTTGAGCATCTGAGGCGATATGATGTGTGGCCCCTGTGTCGATGATCCATGATGGTTGTTGTTGTGATTGACATCCACCAAAGTTGGCTCTAGCCTGAAAATGATTGTGGGACTGACTGCGACAAACTCGGGCAGAGTGGCCAGGACGATCACATAGCTGGCAAACCAGATGGTTGTGAGGCTTCCATGGTTGGCCTCGATTGGGTTGATTGTTGTTTGAGTTATTGGAACGCTTGTTGTTGGTATTGCTGCGAGGTTGAGCAGTAGATCGTTGTGCAATAGCAGCAGTAATGGAATTTGAGAGAGAAGCATGAGTATCATGATGCTTCAGGAAGAGTTCATGGTCAAGTAACTTCTCATACAACTCTTCATATGAGATGGTAGTATCTCGTGCCCGAATAGCTGCTGAAAATTCTTTGAAATCTGATCCAAGACCAGTGAGTATCTTCACAATGAGTTCCTCATTGGATACAGGAGCACCAGCTGTAGCAAGCTCATCACAGAGAGAGCGAACCTGATGCATATAGTCAGCGACAGGTAAAGCATTCTTTGCAAGACGAGCTAAGCGATCTCGTAGACTAAAAATTCGTGTTTGGGATTTATTGGCATACGCTATGTGAAGCGCATCCCAGGCAGCCTTTGAAGAGGTTGCTGAAGCAACAGATGCAGCAAGGGTAGGATCAACTGAAGCCAGGATGGCATTTTGAATAAGCTGATCTTGGCGAAACCAGGATAGGTACGCAGGGTTGTCAACAGTTTGATTGTTTGAGGAGATGGTTTGGCTAGGGGCAGGAGTAGTTCCATCAAGATGGCCATAGATATCGTGCCCACGCATAAGCATCGACACCTGAGCCTTCCAGAGGGAAAAATTATGACTACCTGCAAGCTTAATAGGAAGTTGTGTGACAGGGTTAAACTGAACAACAGTGTTTTTGTTTGCAGCGTCAGCATTAACAACAGTAGCAGCCATTTGGGTCGGGTAGGGATAGGGAAAAGAAACTAGGATCTGACTCGCAAGAGTGCTTTTAAGCTCTTGATACCATAAAGAGGAAGGCAGTAGACTGAATGAAAGGGAGTTGATTTTATTAATGAAGTAGTAGCTCTTTATATAGAGCAAAATTACAACAATGAATCTTCTGGAAGATACAGATACATACAACTAACAAACTCCTAAAGAAAAGGCTAACAAAAAGATACAGATAACGACTATGTTAATGGATAAGGTTGAATCAGTTAAGAGTGCTTTACAGTCTAGACCTAAGCTAAGAAGCACTTGGAAGTTGGAAATTAGGGTGATAGAAAATTATTTTATTTCCTCAAGGATAATGCTTATAACAAAACCATATTAACATCTACGAATTTTCGGGGATGTGTATCTAGACATAAATAATCACATGGTACTACTCCTCTTTAGCAAGTTGATTTTGAAGGATACTCTTGTTCCAAGTTCAAAGAAAAGGTAGGGCCTGTTGTCCATGAATTAAGGCCTAATGTTAATTTGCACTAAGTTTGGACAAAGCTAAGAAGCACTTGGCCTCTTTAGCTCAAGGCTTCATCTATTCTTAAGATTCTCTGTTCCAAGTTTAAAAAAAGGTAGGGCCTAATGTTCTTGAACTAATAGTGCAAAGTTATTAATATTTGGAAGACAAAAGCATGTGATTTTCAGTGACATTGTCTTCTGCTGGTGCCCACAAATTCCTATTAAACACATATCAGCTGTGTTCTATGAGTTGCCATTGCCTATATAAACATATTCAAAGAGGTGTCTACCACCACAGCTCTCACCAAACTTGAAAGTATTGAAAGCTTTCTCTACTTTTGAGTTCTTTAGTAATTCTTTCTTTCTTACTAAAACTAAAAGATCATGGCAATTCTTCGTATGATCAAGAAGTCTTCGACAAGTGGAGATGTTTCCAAGGGTCACTTTGTTGTATATATCAGGGAGAAGCAAAAGAAAAGATTTGTGATCCCCATATCATTCTTGAATCAACCGGCATTTCAAGACTTTAGTCAGGCTGAGGAAGAATTTGGTTTTGATCATCCTATGGGTGGTATCACAATTCCCTGTAGTGAGGACTTTTTTGTTGATCTCACATCTCGCTTGAGGAAGTGACAAGGAAATTAGTCCCCTTTTTTTTGCTATACACAATTTTGTATAGCTTTTTAAAGCAAAATCTCCACTCTGTACAGTTCAGGAGTTAGAAGAAACACTAGGTAGATTAATGAGTTTAACTCCATAAAGAATGAATGTCATTCTTTTGTCTCATGACTAAGGACACATTTTTCTACTTCAACAGAAATTGAAGTAATGAACCTTTTTACTTCTATTGTTCCATTCTATTCCATATATTGATGTAATCAGTTTATTGCAATAGAAAACTTTTTTCCTCAACTCTCATGGTTTACTAATCAGAATGAACTAGAATCTGGTCTTCTAAGTAGCATAACTCATTCAAATCATGACATTATGGTCACTACCATATTGATAAATGATAACTCAATATGTACTATGAGTTTCAATGCCTCCTCCAGTGCGCTGAAGAAGAATTTGGATTTGATCACGACATGGGCATCACTATTCTGCGAAGAAGTTGTTTTCCGGTCTCTAACTTCCATGCTTTGTTAGTAGTGAAGTACCTGAAAAGAAGAAAATATTGTGAATACCAAATTGTGTTTTTTCGTTTCTCTTTTTTGTAACATCTTTCTTTACTCCATTTTTTTGGGTGGTACTTTCTAGTTTTCCATCCAATTTTAACACCAACCCTAAGAGCTCATACAAGTCGTTGTAGTATAGTGGTAAGTATTCCCGCCTGTCACGCGGGTGACCCGGGTTCGATCCCCGGCAATGGCGCTGCCCTTTTTTTTGAAAATAAAAAGAAAAAACCTAGGAAGCACATGATATCCTTAGTTCTTTTTATGGTCAGAATCAGATTTGGAAAAAAAAAAATCTAGGAAGTTTTTCTTTGCAGTACTGGTGCTTTGTCGCACCCTCAGAGAATTATAAATGTCTCTCAATCATTCATCGTTGGATCTTCCTTTCGTTTATGCAATGGTTGACCTAAGCAAATTCAAGCCATATGCAATGGCCTCTGAATGCTCAGTGAAAGCAATTTGGTCATATGACTCGAGAACAACTGGCTTCTACAGATAAAAAGGATCAAATTTAAACAGTTTACATGAAGAAAACAGAACCAACAACAAACAGTAAGCTAAGAAATTGATTTAAGCAAGTTCATGATTATTTCAATTCTTTGAAGATTCTAGATTTCAAAATAATCAGAAGTTCTAAATATTTGGTCATAGCATTGGTGGTTTAATGAGTCTAGCAGTAAACTGAATCAGCATGGAAATGAAAGGTGATGCCAAGATTTCCTATAAGCTTTTGGGAGAAAGAAATTCAAAAAATTTAAAAGAACAACCGAACTGCGCATTTGTCTCCCGGAAACGGCGCCTCTCTACCCCTAAGGTCTGCGTACGCTCTACCCTCCCCAAACCCAACTAGTGTGATTCTACTGGGTTGTTGTTGTAAGTTGTAACCGAACTATTGAAGTGCCCTTTGAGCAGCTAACTTACCGGTTCAACATTGTCATATATTTCAAACAACAAATTTGCAGAAAGAAATAAGTATCAGTTTCCATGTCATGAACTTTTGGATACACATGTATGAATCTGCTAACCCAATTCAAATGCAAAGATCCCAGTGAAAGAGCAGAAACCAGGACAGAGAGAAGTTAAATCATTGCCCATCAGGTTAAAGACATGAGACTTTCTATAGTAATCCTGACTTGGAAAATACAAGATCAACTAAATAACCAGTTAAAATACACTCAGTGTGTCAGCAAATATAAGTAAAATAAGGCAATGTTTCGAATTATATCCTAGAAACGTGGAGAAGTTGAATTAATTTCTTTTGGACGCATTAAGTGAGAAAAATGGATGTTGTCTTTGAATTAGTCTTTGCGAGTCAAAAAACACCAATCTTTGTGGTGCTATACCTCATTGAGATCCTAACTAATCAACTATACAAGACGGATCTCCTGCTTTGATATACAAAATTGTGAG
>NC_031989.1:1903387-1986869 GCF_001879085.1 Nicotiana attenuata
CCCTTTTTTTTGAAAATTAAAAGAAAAAACCTAGGAAGCACATGATATCCTTAGTTCTTTTTATGGTCAGAATCAGATTTGGAAAAAAAAAATCTAGGAAGTTTTTCTTTGCAGTACTGGTGCTTTGTCGCACCCTCAGAGAATTATAAATGTCTCTCAATCATTCATCGTTGGATCTTCCTTTCGTTTATGCAATGGTTGACCTAAGCAAATTCAAGCCATATGCAATGGCCTCTGAATGCTCAGTGAAAGCAATTTGGTCATATGACTCGAGAACAACTGGCTTCTACAGATAAAAAGGATCAAATTTAAACAGTTTACATGAAGAAAACAGAACCAACAACAAACAGTAAGCTAAGAAATTGATTTAAGCAAGTTCATGATTATTTCAATTCTTTGAAGATTCTAGATTTCAAAATAATCAGAAGTTCTAAATATTTGGTCATAGCATTGGTGGTTTAATGAGTCTAGCAGTAAACTGAATCAGCATGGAAATGAAAGGTGATGCCAAGATTTCCTATAAGCTTTTGGGAGAAAGAAATTCAAAAAATTTAAAAGAACAACCGAACTGCGCATTTGTCTCCCGGAAACGGCGCCTCTCTACCCCTAAGGTCTGCGTACGCTCTACCCTCCCCAAACCCAACTAGTGTGATTCTACTGGGTTGTTGTTGTAAGTTGTAACCGAACTATTGAAGTGCCCTTTGAGCAGCTAACTTACCGGTTCAACATTGTCATATATTTCAAACAACAAATTTGCAGAAAGAAATAAGTATCAGTTTCCATGTCATGAACTTTTGGATACACATGTATGAATCTGCTAACCCAATTCAAATGCAAAGATCCCAGTGAAAGAGCAGAAACCAGGACAGAGAGAAGTTAAATCATTGCCCATCAGGTTAAAGACATGAGACTTTCTATAGTAATCCTGACTTGGAAAATACAAGATCAACTAAATAACCAGTTAAAATACACTCAGTGTGTCAGCAAATATAAGTAAAATAAGGCAATGTTTCGAATTATATCCTAGAAACGTGGAGAAGTTGAATTAATTTCTTTTGGACGCATTAAGTGAGAAAAATGGATGTTGTCTTTGAATTAGTCTTTGCGAGTCAAAAAACACCAATCTTTGTGGTGCTATACCTCATTGAGATCCTAACTAATCAACTATACAAGACGGATCTCCTGCTTTGATATACAAAATTGTGAGGCCTAAAAAAAGAAAAAGAAAAATGATCTCAACTATATTCTTAAATCCTAAACTGAGAAGTGATGCCAATGAAGATGTCTTCTGAGCAGGGAATTCTGACACCGCCCATTGGATGATTGAAGCCAAATTCTTCCTCAGCTTGACTAAGCAAATCTTGAAATAAAGGCTGGCTCAAGTATGTTATACGAGGAACACGGATAGCCATGCCTTTTTATTTAAGATGAGGAAACGATGAAAAGAATACTAAAATTCTGAAAGCTTTGAGTAGTTTTATAGTTTTGAGGAGAGCTGTGGTGGTGTGAAACTTGTCAAAACATGTTTATATAAGTAAATGGAAAGTCATAAAATCTCATGATTTTGTGGTGAAGAGCCATTTGGGCTGAGCATCAGTGAAAGACAATGACATACCAATAACCACATGGTCCCGCCTTCCAACTAATTGACAAGATTAATTATTTTAGCTCATAAAAGTTCAAGAACAGTAGGTCCTACCATTTTCTTATGCATGGAACAAAGGATCTCATAGAATCAATTGCATAAGAATGGATTGTCCTTATGATGATTTGTGTCTGGAACACTATCCATCAGGACTAAAACATACAAATTTAGTGTCCATCTACGTCAATACTATAAGAGAAAACAAGTCAATTATATCTCAAATTTCAGTGGTGAAGAGGCATTTGTTGCGTTGTTGATTGACAATAGCAGATGAAGTATCACATGGTTTTGCTATCTAACTCATTATCAAGAATTTATGATTTTAGGCTATTCTGCCTGAAGATCAGTAGGTCCCACTGTTTTATGACATGATAGAAAAAAGAGGATCTTTAGAAATCAAATTGATAACAACGGGTGATTGTCCTTCAGGTCCGGACCACTTGTTCTGCAATTAGAAATAAATTTACTGCTATCAGACAACTTGTTTGGTCCCTCATGCTAAGTCATTATGTAGAATCAACGTTCCTGATTAGAATTACCTGAGTTATTTCAACAATTTCTCCAAACAGTAGAGGGCAGAAATGTTTATATCTTAGAGTTAATCAAGTTACATCTATTCTTGTCAGCAGTGGAAATGTTGAAGATCTTGAATCGAATAAGAACAAAGAAAACTGACCAACAAAGAAGCTCAGATCTGCATCTGAGGTATGGCCATTGGACACAAAAGCTTAAAACTAGAGCAGCTGTTGAACCAATGACAATGTATTGACCACTCCAAGTGTAGGATCGTTTCATTTAAGAAAACAGACTCATCCATTCTGTATTCTTGCCATAAATAGGATTAACAACAGAAATCAAACAGTAAACTAATTTAATGATTACATATTCTGTGAGTGTTAACGAGTAAGCAGGGAGCTTCGCTTGAAAGAAAAAGATGTTTTCACACTCCTAAGCTTTGGAAAGCCAAATGGTAAACATGGTAGCTCTTATTACATCTTCAAAATATTTTTTCTATCGCATTCAGGTGCACATACAAAACCAAGAAAGTTGAGCAAGAATTTTTATATTGCAATAAATTATTCCATCAATATATGGAATTAATTCGAAACCATAGAAGTAAACATGTTCATTACTTCAATTTCTTTTGAAGTAGAAAAATGTCTCCTTAATCAAGAGAAAAGGTATTACATCTCCATTCTTTATGGAGCTAATTTCATTAGTCTAACTTTAAATTACTGTTTCTTCTAACTCCTGAACTGTACGCTCTGGAGACCTTACTTTACAGCTTTACAAAATTGTGTAAGAGAAAAACTGGTGACTCGTTAATTTCCTTCTCACTTCCTCAAGCGAGATGTGAGATCAACGAACACATCCTCACTGCAAGGAATTGTGACACCACCCATAGGATGATCAAAGCCAAATTCTTCCTCAGCTTGACTAAGCAAGTCTTGAAATAAAGGTTGGCTCAAGAACGAGATGGGGATTACAAATCTCTTCTTCTGCTTCTCCCCAACATACACAGCAAAATGGCCTTTTGGAACATCTCCACTTGTGGAAGACTTCTTGATTATACGAGGCATACGAATAGCCATGATCTTTTAGTTTTAATGTATAAGAGCAAAGAAGGAAAAGAAGAACTACTAGACCTCAAAAGCAAAAAATAATCTTTGAATGCTTTCAAGTTTTGCTGAGAGCTGTGGTGGTAGTCACACTTTGAATGTGTTTATATAGGCCAAATGGCAACTCAGAGAATCCTATTGATAGTAAAGAGTTATTTCATGGGCACCCACGGAATACAATAGCGCCTGAAGTAACATGGTTTTGCCTTCCAACTAATTTTCAAAGTATTCATATCTTTAGTCCATTTAAGATCAAGACATCAGGCCCTACCTTTTGTCTGAAGTTGTATCCTAGAGTGATTATTCATGTCTAGATATACACCTATACATTTCTTGTCATTAACATGGTTTTCTAGTAAGATTTTATTCAAATTAAATGGAATATCCATCACCAAAACCAATAGAACAAAGGAAAGTGGGATGTTCCAGCTTTCAAGGTGCTGTCTAGCTTGGTCCTGAACTTAATCCAAAATATTTGGCTACTCTTATCTCATCTGAGGAATGCTTAAAAAAACCAACATCTGATGTACTGACATACAAATTTTACTAATTCTGGGAATTCACTTATGTGTTATCAACAAACTTGTATAGCAAAATTAAAAACCAAAATTGAGAAAAATGAAAGAGGAAAAAGGTGAACTTTATGGAAAAGATAAAGAAAAAGAGAACAAAATAAAAAGTGATCCTAATTGCTTGGTCTATAGGTCTATTGTGACGTCCCTTCTCTCCCACCTCACACCTCGGAAGCACCCTTCTTATAGAGCTAAATGCACTTTCAATTACAAAGAACTCTACCAGGCAACATGCAATTGAGGTATTCAGATTTTATACGTTGAAGTATGTAAAACACAAAACGTTATGGGTTTGGATTCAATAACCCGCAAACAAGCAACATTAGTTACTTCATAGCCACTATTTTGGTAACCTAGTAAATATTATACAGCTCTACTAATAAATATTTATAGAAATAAGTTGACTAAAATAAGGTACTATTATATCATAAGTCGTTTTAATCAACCTCGCAGATCAGAATTATCTCAAGTTTTTCAGCTGTTAGTAAGAAATTCAAATAAATCAAGTCCACAGATTTGTTGTAAAGAGAGCAGAAAACAAAAATATCTAATGGAGTGTGATCTATTAATGTCACTTCTTTGATATTTTGATATTTCTGCTGTAGATATATTGGTTTGTTGTCATTGCCAAAAATATTTCAGTGTTCAGGATAAGGTCACAGATAAGGTTTCTTTTTTAGAGTTAATTAATAGACTTTAGAAGCTCCAATTCCCATGTTATGGAGAAAATGGAATCTTGAAAAGAAATTTCTCCAACAAGAATACTGAAAATCCAATTGGCTAAAGAATGAGTCTGGACAGATTTCATTTTCTAACGAATGTGCTGTATGTCTTTTTGACATCAGCTACTGAAAATTACAGTCAAAATTGGGATCTATGCAGCTAACAGTAGCCCCCTCTATCTAATTTTCAGTAATATGGTATAGATAATGTGTCATTCCTAATTCCTCTAATGTACAAACTGGAATTCCTGTGTTCTACAAGTCTGTGAAAGGAAAAGCCTCATATCCTACTCAAGCGGGAAGTAAGATCAATGAAGACATCCTCGCTACAGGGAATTGTGACACCACCCATTGGATGATTAAAGCCAAATTCTTCCTCAGCTTGACTAAGCAAGTCTTGAAATAAAGGTTGGCTCAAGAATGATATGGGGATTAAAAATCTCTTCCTCTGCTTCTCCCCAACATAAACAGCAAAATGGCCCTTTGGAACGTCTCCAGCTGTAGAAGACTTCTTGATTATACGAGGCACACGGAAAGCCATGGTCGTTAAGCTCAATACAGATGAGGAAGGGTAGAATCAGTAAGGACCCTGAAAGCAGAGAAAATCTTTGTATGGTTTGAAGTTTTGGTGAGAACTGTTATGGTAAACCCTTCTTTGTATGTGTTTATATAGGCCAATGACAAGTTGTAGAGTCCTAATGATGTGCATTGAATAGTATTTTGTGGGCACCAGCTAAAAACAATAGCACCTGAAATATCACATGGTTTTGCCTTCCAAATCATTGTCATACTATTTATATATTAAGACTAGTCTAAAAGCAGAGGGTTCCACTGATCTTCACAACAAAGAACATATGGACGCCTATTCTTCTTGAAAAATGGTTTAGTTAGGGACCACCTCTAGCCATTTCTTGAAGTTGTAGTCAGAATTCCAATGATTGATCATCAGATGCAAATCTATAAGGGCATATCCTGAGAATTTTAGACAAAAATCTGATCATCCATAATGCTAAAGCAATGGCTCAGGATACAAGTTGGTTCTTATGACAAAAAACTACTGTCTTACTCTTATGGTTCCAAGTGGTGCTGCAGTTGAAGACTTCGAGAACACTTAAAAAATGGTCAGATTGTGATGATTGTTATTGGAAATAATAGAGAATTGGATAAGGTTAGAATATTTCTCCAGTTACATTTACCAATAAGAAGGTCCTAGGTCCATGTTTCTGGTCAAAGAAAAATAATACCAACCAGTGTCTACTTTTGTTGCGCCAATGCTGAGTATGGGTGGACCTCAACAGTAATTTTGTAGGAAACAAGCAAGAGAAGAATGCAAGCTTATCTTTAATCTGGTGAGCAATTATGATATAGACTGGTACTAAGCCACAAAAACAACATGCTGGCTTAAATTTGTCAAGAAATTCAACATTTGATCAGTTTATATAATACACAACAAGTTGACTTTGAATAGCACTTCATGGAGAATCTAAATTCCTATACCAAAAACTTAGCATTCTAAGTATTTATGAACAGCCAGAGCTATGGCCTGCATGATACTACGGACAAAGACCTCAAAATGTACGGTAAAACTAAAAGAGTTCTGGACAGGGGAGAAATAGCCTCTGAATGCTCATCAGGTGACTCGAGAAGAACATGCTTCTTACTGCACGGAGAGACTAATTCCTCCTCTAGCTATAGTGTCAAATGATAAGTTAATCAACTACACAAAAGCATCAACTCTTTACAGTTGACGTGAAGAGCAGAATCAACAAGAAGTAGCAATCTAAGAAATTGATTTAGCATGACTATTTCAATTCTTGGTCTAATGTTTAAGTAATCAAAACTTCTAATGGCTTGATCCAAGCATCGGGTAGTTTATTTATTACTCCCTGATAAGTTGGTATTTTGCTAACTTATTCATACCTTTTTCTTGAGTTTTAAGGTTTTTTAAGTAAGATTTAATAGTTGTAACTAACTTAATGTGGTTGATTTCAGGCGTGTGAGCTTAAATGATATAGTTGATGAAAGAGTGGATCAAAAAGGATGAAAAGAGATGAAATTTGGAGCATAAGATTGAAGAAACTGAAGATTGAAAAGTGAAGGACAATGTCTCCCCGAAGGTCAATTGTGGAGCCAAAACTAGGGGTGCAAAAGTGCATGAAAATGTTCTAAGTGGGGAAATTTGGAGCAAAGTCTGCCCAACTCCACGATCTTGATCGTTCCACGAACTACTCCACAATCTTAAAGGGCATCTGAAACAAAGAATTGTGCAAGTTCTGCCCAGCTCCACGATCTGAATTGTGGAGCCATTTCAGCCCACGAACCAGGTCACGAACATCATCGTCTCCACGAACAAAGCCACAACCGGACATCGTAGGGGCACTTTTGTCAAATATAGCAAACGATTATAAATAGCAATTTAGGTCAGCTTTTAGGCATCTTTGATCTTTTTGAACGTGGAGAGCAGCTTTTGGAGTTTCCCTTAAGAGTTTTGGGTGATTTCATCATAGTTTGCTCAATCTTTCTCTACTCTCTTAGCTAATATGTTAGATTATTATTTATCTTTATATTTTCTTTCTTTATTATGGCTAGCTAAGCTTCTTAAGCTAGGATTGTGAACCCCAAGTGTGGTTATGTTTTTGGGTTATTAATATTAGTTCCATATTTGATTAAACTTTGTGTTATCTAATTACTCCATGCATTATTGATTGATTTTGTGGTTGCAAGCACTAAATCCATACTTAATTTGCTTGTTCTAACTTGGAAGAGTGGAACTTAGCTTAGGTACAAGATAATTCGTAAGGAATTAATTGGACGTCACCACTCCATCTGTCCCATTTTATGTGACACCCGTTCCCTTTTAATCTATCCCAAAAGAATGACATTTTTTTTTATATTTAGAAACACTTCAACTTTAAGCTTCTCATTTTACCCTTAAGGAGATGATTTATAACCGCACAAATATTTGTGGTTTGTTTTAGAACTCAAGTTTCAAAAGCCTTTCTTTCTTTCTTCTTAAACTCCGAGCTAAGTCAAATATTATCACATAAAAGGGGATCCAGGAGTATACAGTACTAGAAGGCAGAGCTGTAAATCAGAAGAGCAACTCACAAGATGCATTGGCTGATAAATGAACATCAGCATGGAAATGAATGGTGATGTCTTTTCCCTTGGTATTGTTTTATATTTTGTTGTCATTTTGTATAAGCTCGGGGAAAAGGAAGTCTGATTCAAAAGGAGAAAACAGAAAAGTTAATAATCTATTGGTCCTGATAATAATAAATCTTTTAGACGGGGAGTTGCCTTAGAAATGGTTTGGCATTGTCAAGAAATTCAGAGCAGTGTTCTTGACAGGAATTTCATCGAACCACACGGCGGCTCTAGGTAAACAATGACTTGGCACGCAAATCAACCAAAACAGAGAACACATACACGCTTAAAACAAACCAGAATATTCATGTAAAAGGGCGTGAATCACTTGGCCCAAAGTCGACATTTTGAACACCCTTTGAATGCACAGAAGAGAAGTGATGGAGAGCAAGAGCATGGAACTTAGTTTGGCAAAAATGGTTTTAGAAAGCAAAGGGATTTTTGGGCTAAGGATCTTGAAGAAGCTGGTTAGGGTCAGTTTTTTCATTTTTAAGTATAACCATGCAACTCACTGGTCCAACTAATCCAGATTTGAGTCGTGAGCTCTATGGTTGCATTTGCAAAGAATAAAAAGACCCACCCATATGGATTTAACTTATATACATAAAACAGGCCGTAAAATTCATTTTAAACTATCAGTGTGTATGTATATATGATGCATCAGTGTATGTAAAGATTTTGAACTACTCATGCTAAAGGTTCTGGAATAATCAGGCCCATCTTTACGGCTTGTTTGGATGGTGTTATTTTTAATACAATATTATTTTGATTGTTACTTAAATTTTATTATATCATATTGTTAAATCCGTCATTACGTAATGTAACAACCGATTTGCTGTGCTCGCATCATTACCTTGTTTTTTCTCTCATATTGCCCTTCCTTATTATTAAATAATCCTATTTTATCCCTTACCTTATCTTTTTATATAATAATTCTACTCTGTACTTTACTTTTTCTTTGTAATATTGCAAGTTTATTCTTGATGAATAGTATAATGTTTGGATAGATAAGCTAAATTGTTCATCCATTCAAGAAAAATTTCTTTCGGATACATTTGTAGCAAGAGAAAAGAATTAATGTTGTATTTGTACTCTTTGAATTAGTCTTTGCGAGTAAAAAACACCAAACTTTTTGGTGCTAAGCCTCACTTAACTTCTAATAACTAATCATCAACTGTACAAAATGGATATCCTGCTTTGTATACAAAAATTATGAGACCTATAAAAAGAAAAATGATTCTCAATTATGTTCTTATATCCTAAACTGAGAAGTGATGCCAATGAAGATGTCCTCTGTGCAGGGAATTGTGACACCACCCATTGGATGATCGAAGCCAAATTCTTCCTCTGCTTGACATAGCAAGTCTTGAAATGCCGGTTGACTCAAGAATGATACGGGGATTACAAATCTCTTCTTTTGCTTCTCCCCAACATAAACAGCAAAATGGCCCTTTGGAACATCTGTTGAGGACTTCTTGATTATACGAGGAACACGGATGGCCATGATTTTTTATTTAAGATGAGCAAACGATGAAGAGGAGAAATACTAAAGTTCTGAAAGCTTTGAGTAGTTCTCTATTTTTGTGGAGAGCTGTGGTGGTGAGAGACTTGTCAAAACATGTTTATATAAGCAAATGGAAAGTCATAAAATCTCATGATTTTGTGGTGAAGAGCCATTTGGGTTGGGCATCAGTTAAAGACAATGACATACCAATAACCATATGATCCTGCCTTCCAACTAATTAACAAGATTAATTACTTTAGCTCATATAAGCTCAAGAACAATAGGTCCTACCATTTTCTTTTACAGGGAACAAAGGATCTAATAGAATCAAATGCATAAGAATGGGTGGTCCCTTATGCTGATTTGTGTCGAAAACACCATCCATTAGGACTAATACATACTCCATATACAAACTTTGCGTCCATCTACGTCAGTACTATAAGAGAAACAAGCCAATCAGACTTAAAATTTCACTGGTGAAGAGGCATTTGTTGCGCTGTTGATTGACAATAGCAGATGAAGTATCACATGGTTTTGTTTACCAACTCATTATCAAGTATTTATGATTTTACGCTATTGTGCCTGAAGATCAGTAGGCCTGACTGTTTTTATGACATGATAGAAAACACGGGATCTTTAGAAATCAAATTGATAACAACGGGTGATTGTCCTGTAATTATTCAGGTCCGGACCACTTGTTCTGCGATTAGAAATAATTTACTGCAATATCTGATTGGTCCCTCAAGCTAAGGTCATTATGTAGGATCAACTTTCCTGCTTAGGATTACCGGAGTTATTTCAGAAAATTTTCCAAACGGTAAAGGGCAGAAATGTTTTCTCATTATTAACCTGTCCCCATGTCTATAGTTTCCGAATTTCCATTATGAGTACAGATGTTATATCATATAGTTAATTAAGTTGCATCTGTTTCAATCAGTAGCGGAAATGTTGAAGATCTTGAATCGAATAAGAACAAAGAAAACCGACCAACAAGTTCAGATCTGCATCTGCGGTATGGCCATTGGACGCAAAAGCTTAAATAGAGCAGCTCTTGAACCAATGATTATGTATTGACCACCCCAGGTGTAGGATCATTTCATTTAAGAAAACAAACTCATCCATTCTGTATTCTTGCCATAAATAGGATTAACAACATAAATCAAACGATAAACTAATTTTGAATACCACATACTCGGTGAGTGTTAACTAGTAAGCAGGGAGCTCTGCTTGAAAGAAAAAGATGTTTTCACGCTCCTAAGCTACACAAGTAATTGGAAAGTCAAATGGTAAACATGGAAGCTCTTATCACATCTTCAAAATATTTTTTCTATTGCTAGAGGTGCACGTACAAAACCAAGAAAGTTGAGCAAGAATATTTATATTGCAACAAAATATTCCATCAATATATGGAATTGATTCGAACCATAGAAGTAAACATGTTCATTACTTCAATTTCTATTGAAGTAGAAAAATGTGTCCTTAGTCATGAGAATAAAGGATTGACATCCATTGAATATGGAGCTAAATTCATTAGTCTACCTAGTCAGAGAGTGCTAACTTCAAATTACTGTTTCTTTTCACTCCTGAACTATACACTCTGGAGATCCTACTTAACAACTTCACAAAATTGTGTAAGCAAAAACTGGTGACTGGTTAATTTCCTTCTCGCTTCCTCAAGCGAGATGTGAGATCAACGAACACATCCTCACTGCAAGGAATTGTGACACCACCCATAGGATGATCAAAGCCAAATTCTTCCTCAGCTTGACTAAGCAAGTCTTGAAATAAAGGTTGACTCAAGAACGATATGGGAATTACAAATCTCTTCTTCTGCTTCTCCCCAACATAAACAGCAAAATGACCCTTCGGAACATCTCCAGCTTTAGAAGACTTTTTTATTATACGAGGCATACGGATAGCCATGGTTGTTAAGTTCAATATAGATGAGCAAATAAGGAACAGAATTAGTAAGGACCCTGAAAGGAGAGAAAAGCTTTCTATGATTTTAAGTTTTGCTGAGTGATGTTATTGTAACCCTTCTTTATATAGGCCAATGACAAGTTATAAAATCCTACCTATGTGCATAGGCATTCTGTGGACACCAGCTAAAGACAATAGCACCTGAAGTATCACATGGTTTTGTCTTCCAACTTATTGTCATACCATTTATACATCGAGACTAGTCTAAAAGCAGAAGGTTCCGCTGATGTTCACAACAAAGAACATATGGAAACCTCATCTTCTTGAAAAATGGTTTAGTTAGGGACCACCTATGAAAAATGGTTTTGATCATCAAATGCGAATCTATGAGGGCATGTCCTGAGAAATTTGGACGAAATTTGACCATCTATAGTGCTAATTAAAGCAATGGCTCAAAATACAAGTTGGTTCCTGTGAAAAAAAATCAATTGTCTTACTCTTATGGTTCCAAGTGGCGGTGCAGTTGAAGACTTCGAGAACACTTATAAATTTGTCAAATTGTGATGATTATTACTGGAAGCAATGACTGGTACAAGAACGATATGCTATCTTAAATTTGTCAAGAAAATCAATTGACACAGTGCACCTTGAAATGATCAGATTATATAAATCTAACAACAAGTTGACTTCGAACAGCACTTTACTAAGAATCTAAACTCCTATACCAAACTTAGCATTCTAAGTATTTACGAACAACCAGAGCTATGGCCTACATGGTACTAGGGACAAAGACCTCAAAACATACATCTAAAACTAAAAGAGTTCTGGACAGGGGAAAATAGCCTCTGAATGCTCCATGAAATTTCATCACGCGACTCAAGAACAACAGGCTTCTTAGTGCACGGAGAGCCTAATTGATCCTCTAGCTATTGTTTCAAATGTTAAATTAATCAACTACTCAAAAGCATCAACTCTTTACAGTTTCCGTGAAGAGCAGAACCAACAAAGCAGCAAGCTAAGGAATTGATTTGGGCAAGTGCATGACTGTTCAATTCTTGGAGATTCTAATGTTTAGGTAATAACAACTTCTAAATGGTTTGATCCTAACGTCGGGTATTTTATTCGTTACTCCCTATGTCCCACTTTATGTGGCACACGTTACCTTTTAATCAATTAACTTTAGACTTCTCATTTTACCGTTAAATCTATGGCTTGTTTTTGAACTCAAGTTTCAAAAGTCTTTCTTTCTTCTTAAACTCCATGTTCAGTCAATGGTATCAGAAGGCAGAGCTGTAAATCAGAAGAGCAACTCACAAGATGCCCGGGCTGGTAATGAACATCAGCATGGAAATGAAATCTTCCTCGCCAATGCAAGGCCCCTCATCCACATCTTATCTTCAGGGCAGCCTGACAGGAAGTGTTGTTCACAGGAATTTCATCGAACAACACAGCTGCATGCTTCGTAAACGATTTCTTAGCATACCAATCAACTAAAGCAGGGCACACATATACACACGATTTCCGTAAAAGGGCGTAATTCAATTGACCAAAGTTGATATTTTGAAGACAAGAAGAAGATTTCAGAGATACACAAGGTGTAAGGCACGAAGCGATCACCATCTGAATGCATTAATAAACCCGTTCTCCTCTGGTAAATTACTCTGACCTAACTAAAGTCTTGGATTAAATTATGATATTCTTTCATAACCTCCTCCACCCGCACCTCCAAAAATTTCAAAAAGCAAAACATCCAAATTTTATCCCACAAATCAGGCAATATTTCAAGGGATTTAATATATACACAGCGCATAGCATAAGTATTTTGTGCACTATCAGTACAATTTAACATATAATCATAGGTTATTAGGTTACTAATTACTGATACTTACATAAAAATTTATGTGTATAAAAAATGGATTGTTTCATAAAGTATCACGTAGTGTTGTATTGTATTGTACTGTATCATTTTGATATATACAATGGTTGGACATTTTGTACTTTTTTCGTCGTTTCGTATGCGCTAACAATAGGAGAATAAACTTGCAATATATAAAGAAAAAGTAAGTTACGAGATAGAATTATTATATAAAAAGGTAGGGTAAAAAATAAAATATGATTATTTAATAATATGGAAGGGCAAGATGAGAGAAAAATAAGGAAACAATGCAACCACACCAGATCGATCGTTCCATAAAGTGATAATTTTCGTAGTTACATAACGACGGATTTAGCGATACGATACAATAAAATTTAAGAAACAATCAAAACAAACATTGTATTTAAAGATAAAAATTGGTACAATATATCGAGTTTGGTTTTCTCCCACGTAAACTGCAAAATGTCCTATAGGTACATCAATGGGAAGTCCATATTCTTCATATTTAACTCTTTTTTTCACTCAACTAAAGATTATTGTTGGAAAACTAATTCAAAGTTGCAATAGGATACCTAAATTACTTAGGATTTGGTATTTGCAAAGTTATTTAGTTCATGTCTAGATAGGATCTGTAGTTATAATTAATATAGGAATAGACTTTCCTGTTTCTAGTTAAAATAGGTTTCATACTACTATAAATAGGAATATTAGCAACTTATTTCATGTGGGAAGAAGAGTGGAGATTTGTTGAGATTTATAAATAAAATATTTTCCTACAATTATTATCGATAAACATCAAACTACGAGTTTGTATTCACAAGGGTAAAGAGTACAAAAATAATACTATAAGGTTTGAAAGAAGCAAGGGAAAACGTAACTGTAAACTTTTAACACTAAAGCAAAAATCTCGAAATAAAAGTTTCCTTTGTTATAAAACTCAACACCAGTAATTCCTAGGTGGTTCCCCTGTTGAACATTTTTTGCACCGCCAAGTTTGCGATATCTTCACCAAAATATTTGTAGTCTGAGATATCATTTTTTTTTTTTTTGGAAGGTGTATTAATTCCATTGATAAGTCAAAAGATTACATAGAGGGGGACAGAAGCCTAACCTCTTATACAAAATATGCAAAGGACTAATCTGCAGAAGATATGGGGAGGACTCCTCATGTTACTGTTTTGCTTCCAAAAGAGATTGACTAAGTATTAAGAAAGTTACAACAAGAGAGACTCATCCTGGATCAAAAATGAAGACACTTTCTTCACTCTAATCCTGAATGTAGGAGATCCATTAACCTCATTCTTCATTGTAGATTTTATCTGTCTAGGTAATGTGGTATCCTCAGTGAAGAAAGTGTTCTGTTTACTTCTTCCCCCCCCCCCCCCCCCCCCCAGTTAGCAAGTTGATCTGCTACTAAATTGCCTTCTCTGAAAATGTGCTCGAGTTGAAAGAAACCTTGTGAGGTCATATTCTGCACTTGAGTGATCTCTTCTCTGATTTGCCAAAATGGAGTGATGTTGCCCTTGACCATTTGGATAACTAAAAGTGAGTCAGATTCAATAGAAAAGTTAATGAATCCATGTTGAAGGCACCATCTTAACCCAATTTTTAAAGCAAGTATTTCAGCCATGTTATTACTGCAATTCCCCAAGTATACTGCAAATGCCATGATCATATGGCCAGAGTGATCTCTAAGAATGCCTCCTGCTCCTGCACTTACTGGATTATCTTTACTACAACCATCAACATTAAGCTTTAACTGGTTCTGGGGAAGTTTGATCCATCTGACTAGCTTAATATCAAGCTTTGGTTTGAGTCTGTCAACTAGTTCACAGCATTGTTGGGGGAAAATTGATAGAAGGGAATTGAGCAATCAAAATGAGTCTCATTAGGTGAGTGACTTGATCAATCACCCTTCTAGAATAAAATCTGATACCTTCATATTTTTTGAGAGCATCTGGATTTCCAAATTTCCCACAAAATAATAGAAGGCAAGCACTGCAAAATTAGATCATGAATTTTGTTTTTAGGCTTTAATAACCACCATCTCATTACCATGGTTCTGATATCTCTGTGTAGCAAAGGTATACCACAAGCATTAGAGAAATATCCCCAAATGTTACTTGCCAACTCTCCATTAGCAAAAAGATGATTTATAATTTCCATATTTTTTCGAGAACAATAGTAACACATAGAGGGACCATGAATCCCAAATTTGATGAGAGAATCATCAGTAGGGAGCTTTCCTTTTAGAAGTCTCATCATAAAGAAAGAGACCCTAAAAGGAAGCTTATTATGCCAAATTTTCTTTCCAGTAAGAGTAATGTTATTTGGATTCCTGAGATTCTTCCAAGCAGATTTGGTGGAAAATTTACCATTTTGGTTGGCAATCCAAATTGCTTCATCATCTTGCCCAGGGATAATTCGGATAGTTTGAATATGAGAAACTAAATCAACAGAGAGAACATTGTGGAGCTTAATCAGATCCCACCGATTACCAATAAAGAAATCACTAACTCTAGTTTTTTTTAACTTGTATCTCAGATTCATTAGAGTAGCTAAAGCTCCTTTTCCCGTCCAATTATCCCACCAAAATGACAGATTTCCTTTACCAATCTTCCAGTGTAAAAGATTTTCACAATCTTTTTTGACATCCATGAGTCTCTTCCAGATATGTGATTGGCCATAGGCCCAATTCTTAGAGACAGGATGTGATCTCTTACAATATTTTGCTTGTAAAACAAGGTTAAGAAGATAATTTTGGGTTCTGAAGGTCCACCAAGATTTAGCAGCAAAAGAAATGCAAATATCATGTAAAGATCTAAATCCTACCCCACCCTTCTGAGTAGGAAGGCACAATTTTTTTCAGGAAGTCCAATGATACTGATTCTTACCTTCAGACTGACCCCAGAAAAAATTAGCAAGAACCTTATCAATTTGATCAAGAGTAGTTTTAGGAGGGTGCAAAACAGCCATGATGTGAAGGGGTAAAGAATGCAAAACAAACTTAATAAGAACAGCTCTACCCCCGACAGACAATAATTTTCCTTGCCACCCTTGAACCCTATTAACTGTCTTAGTAACCATAGTACTAAAGTATGATTTTTTTTTTCTGCCTATGTAGATAGGGCATCCAAGATAAGTGAAAGGAAACTGTGAATGAGAGTAACCTGTGATGGCCTTGATATCCTCAATAGTTGACTGAGTTGTTTTTGGAGAAACCAGAAAGGAAGGTTTCCTTTTATTCACCATTTGGCTAGATATGAGTTCATATGTCTCCAACTTCTTCATCATCATGGATATTGAAAGAAGATCGCCGGAAGAAAATAAAATGGTATCATCTGCATAAGATAAATGGGTGAGTAAAGGGCTACCTTCATCTATAGAGTAAGGAATAAAATTATCAAGTACTAATTGATCCATTAGTCTTGATAAGAATTCAGCGGAAATAGCAAATAAAGAAGGGGAAATAGGATCTCCCTGTTTTAAACCCCTGGAAGATTTAAACCATCCATGCCTAGCTCCATTAATATTAATAGAGTACCAATTATTGGATAGAGTTCTCATTATCATGCCTATTCACCCTTCATCAAATCTCATTTGCCTCGTGACATGAGATAAATAGTCCCAGTCAACTCTGTCAAATGCCTTGGCCATGTCAAACTAATAGGTCTGAAGTCAGTAAATTGTTGAGGACTATTAGTTTTAGGAATGAGAACAAGACATGTATGCGTAAAAGATTTAGGAAGTTGATGTCCAGAAAAAAAAATCTAGAACCATATTATAAAGATCAAGATAGATAATGTCCCAGCAATGTTGAAAAAACTTCCCGAAAGACCATCAGGGCCTGGAGAGCTGTCGCTGCTTAAAGAGAATACTGCTTCCTTCAGTTCTTCAATGGTGGGAGTAACCTGAAGCTTGAGATTGTCTTCCTCAGTAACCACCGTTGGAATGCAACGAAGCATAGAGAAATCCCTGTCTTGGTTCTCAGTAGTAAATTGATTTTAAAAAAAAATGAATAGCTTTAGTAGCTATATCCTCATTGCCTTCAATCTAGGTGCCATCTTGTTTTTTATTCTTTTTAAGAAGAGCCTCCTTCTTCTAGAGTTAATAACAGAGTGGAAGAATCTGGTATTGTTGTCTCCATCAGTAAACCATTTTAGACCAGACTTTTGCCTCCAGAAAGCTTCTTCAGTCTTAATATGTCTAATCAACTGAGCATTAATGTGATTAAGCTCCATCCTATTCTCCTCAGAATTATCAATAAGACTATTTTTCTCAATATATTCTAGCTTGGACTAAAGCTCCTTAGTCTTGTCAAAAATATTTCCCAAACTATTTTTGGACCAATTGGAAAGCATCTTACATACATTCTTTGGTTTAAGATGTAGCTTCCACATTGGACCTCCCACTACCTGTATATTCCAGGCTTGTTCCACAATATCCATGAAACCTTTATGTTCAGTCCATAAGTCTAGAAACCTAAAATATTTTTGAGGTTCTTGTAGAGTATTGAAAAAGGATATCAAAAGAGGGGCATGATCTGAGCCAGTTCTCACTAAGTGAGTAACGTAGTATCACTAAACTTCTGAAGCCAATCATTGTTACCAAGAGCTCTATCTAGCCTTTCCCAGATTCTATTTTTTGGAGCCCATCCATTACACCAAGTAAAAGGAGAGCCACTATAACCCATATCCATTAGACCACAATCCATAATGCAGTGAATGAAAGGGAGGCTTTTTGACATGTTGTGAATTTTCCCTCCTTTCTTCTCTTCTGGGTCAGTAATAATATTAAAATCCCCAGCCACCGTCCATAGGGAATTCATTCTGCTAGCAATGGTTTTTAAGTTGTCCCAGAGAGGTTCTCTGAGATGAGCCTTGCACTTAGCATAAACTAAGGTAAGAAAAATTGGATCATCATTGATAGAAACCTTTACAGTAACCTGTTGAGACACGCCCTCCACTATACTACAATAAAGGTATCCCTCACAAAAGATCCACACTTTATTACTACAGTTAGCATAGGCAAATTCTAACCCCAATCTTCTCTTGAAACTCCTTAGAGTAGAATTTTGGCATAAAGGTTCCATTAGAGCAATGAAAACCAGCTTCTTAGATCTTTTGAATTGAATAAGTCTATCAAAAGCACCTTGTGATCTGGTGCCTCTTATGTTCCATATAAGGGACTTAATCATTAAAATGATGTTGAGAGGGAATCTTGAGCCTGTGCAAGTCTCACAGACTTTCTAGTTCTGTCACCTGTGCCTCCTTTAGATGATGGACCTCCTCTGGAGGAGGTTGTGCCTCTAGGAGATAGATGTTTGTTGCTCTGCAATTTCGCCAAAAGCTTGGTCAATTTCATCTACAATTTGAGATTGTTGATTGAGTGTCACTACCAAATTATCAACATTGTCATCACTAGTGGCAGAGAGTTCATCCATACTTTCAAAGTCACTATCAGATTCATTATCACCTTCAAATTCTTCTGCTAATTCATTATGATATGAGTCTTCTGAGTTATCATCCTCAGAGTCAAGAGCACCAGTGTTATCTATGTTCCGACTATTAGCTAGAGTTGTAGTAACTTGGTCTGTTCAAACATTAGGAATGGATTTCAACTGAGAGAAAGAGTTACCGGTATCCAACAATTCGATGTTGTCGTTGATTTGAAGGGCAATGTTGTTGATCACATGATTAGAATCTATAGGGTTAAGAGAGGTGGAGTTACTTAGGATCTGCAGACGATTAATTTTGGGGTCAGGTGGTTCATTGTTTGAAGGAAGAGGTGTGGGAGTTTTTTGGGTATTGAGTTGCTTCTCAGGGGGTTCAGGTTTAGTAGTAGTTGGTTTAGTTTTCTTGCTATTTGGTTTGTTGGAAGGTTGTATACTGGAGTTGGCTTGATGTTGGGTCGGTACTTGTTTTGTTGGGGGAGCAGGACTTTGTTGAGTAATTTTCTTCTGTGAAAGATATAAGTCTTGTTGAGTCGTCTGTTGTAATGTCCCAAGGGTTGAGATGTATTGTGGTTTATTTTGTTTTAGTGGCTCATCTATATTGGCATTAACATTTAATTGTCCCTCACGGACTACATTTTGTTGAGGCATCCATTGGACTTTCTTTTTTAGTTTATTTCTTTTTGTGGAAACTTGCTGGACATGATATGACTCATTGTGTGTCCTGAATTCTTTGCCTTTTCCTTTCAAATTTTTCTGTTGCTATACCATGTTGAGTTACCTGATGCCCGTTAGTCTGCATTGGTATTTGATCACCGCTAGCATTTCCAGTTGGAGGACTTATTACAGGCACTTGTTGCAATTGTTGAGTGTCAGATAGTGTCAGATTGCTGTAAATTTTGAGCTCTTCCAGCATTCTTTTGTGATTTCAAATCATTTTGCCCGACTTCAGTTTGGATCTTCTCTTGTTCCTCATACCATTGCTTCCTTCTACAAGAGCTTTGAGAATGTCCTTGCATAAGACAATATTGACATTAAGCTGGAGCATCTTCATATTCAATATCTAACCAATAGCCATCTTCCTCATTGCTTCCTAATCTTTTAAAACCAACCCATATTTGATCTTGTTGGGGCTTAAGGAGGTCAACTTCAACTTTGAGCTTAGCAAGATTCCCCCTAGACTTGAAAAGGTAGCAAGATCAGGAGCCATAACTGTACCCACAGATTCCACCATTTTAGAGATTATATCCCATCTAAATAAGTGCCAAGGGAGTTGATGGATAAGAATCCAAACTGGGGCAAAGAATTTTTCAATCCCTGTGATGTTCTAAACGTCAATACCATACAAGAGGGGGGGGGGGGGTGATTTGTGTGGTACCCAATTTTTCGCTTAAACTACTTCTGGAAGGACCTGGTTCTTCTAGGTATACTAACTACTGCTGTTTGCGGAATAATAAATACAAAAATAAATAACACAGAGATTTTTACGTGGAAAACACCTGGCTCAAAAGGTGAAAAAACCACGACCTACTACTCAGTAGGATTTTCCCAAACTTCCACTAAAATCACTGAGCCAAAACTGCATTTACAAAACTCTTTGTAAACCTAAGGATTAACTCTAATCCCGTTGTAGCAACCAGCCTCTAACTGCTGCGACAACTTCAAGTTAACTCTAACTTGAATACTCAAAATACCTATTACAATTGCTTCTAGATAAAGCTGAAAGGTACAATATGAAACACCTACTACAATTGAACTAGAAATAAAGAAAGACACATAAAACTCTCTATGGATCTGGTTCTTCAATCTGGTTCATGTAGCTTCTGGTTTGCACACTTGAATCACACACGAACTGCTTGCAAAAAGCCTTGCTATTTTGCTCCCAATTCACATTTAACTTCTGCGTTTTTGTGCAACAAATTTAATGTGAGAACATCCTGCAATTTATAGAGTTAGTAGATGAAGAAATAACTAGAGTTCTGATGCAACTCTTCCTTGGTGGAAGAGTTCTAGTTGATTTCAACTTCTAACTCCTTCCCTATCTTGAATAGTATTCTCTTTGATTAAGGAGTCCTTCTCCTTATCAATTATGCAACCTTTTCGATCAGGAGATATTAAATACACCAAGTTAAGCTTATCTCCATCACGTGCAACCCACATGCTCAAATCTGCCCGTTTTTGTGCACCTGAGGGATGGACCACTGGATGGACCTGGTTCATCATGAGTTCCTTTGTCGGTCTTCAAAACTAACCTTTACTTGGGCCAACAAATTCCCCCTTTTTGATGATGACAAACTCTGTGCTTTTCATGAGCTTAGCCCTGTTTCAACTCAGCTTAACATCAACACAATGTTAGAAACATTTTTTCTTTTTATCACTTATCATCAAGAACCAGGTACATTAGGTTATAAACATCACTGTTCAAAGTGTAAGCATCACTTGTTTAAAGCACAACCTTTTTCCCCTTTTGGCATCATCGAAAAGTTGCATAAAAATGTGAGATAACCAGATTTTAAAGCTTACTCATGGCCACTGGGCTACTTTAAATGCAAACATGGATTAATCATCATAGATCAAACTAAGAATTTCAACCATCAAAGAAATATAAACAAACAGTTAGAGCAAAAAACAGTGAACTTCATTGATGATTGATATGATTTTACCACAAAGCATAAGAAGAAATACAAATACTGAAAACATGAGCAAAAGAAACAAAACGTCCCGAACTGGGTCACTGGTTGATCTACACCAAGCTAGAATTTAAGGCTTGGAAGAGGTAGGGGCTGGGTTATTTGCTTGGAGAAGTTTCAGCATGTCTTGAAGAATTCCATCATTCTTCTCCTTTTCCTTTGCAAGTTCAGTTCTGAGAACATCTATCTCAGATTCTACCTCAACCAATCGTGTCTTTAGCCTCGCTATCTCAACATCCTTTGCCTCACTCTCCTGTAATAGAGCTCTGATCTTGCTATTGATAGGTGTCCTTTTAGATGAACCATGTTCATTAAGAATGACATTGACTTCATAATCGCAAGCAAGCAGAGTATTAACCCCAAAATGATCCTTGTTTGTACCTTGAAATGTGCAAGCACAGTTGTGAGAATGAAACCATAGGGAATGGCATGAGTTTTGGTGCCATTGATAACCCTATCAGTAGGTCCAAGAGGGTTTCCTGTTCAGATGGAACGGGTTCATCTATATTTTTGCCAAGTTGAACCAACCCCTCAGCAGCTTCGCCAGACCCACTTCCCCCTGTTTTGCTCACACTCTCTTCTATTTCACTAAATTCCTCTCCCCAAACAACCATTGCACCAGTTTCTTTTATTATACCAACAGGAGTGGGTGAAGAATCAGCCACTCTTGTCCCCTTTCCCCTCAGAGTACTCCTAGCGCCCTTGCTCTCCTTTTTTTTTTCCATTTTTACCACCAACTTCTCCAGATTATGTAGACTCTATACATGCTATACATCCTACAAATCTATTCTCCAAATTTGCAGCAACTTTAGAAATTGTCTCAAGAGAAACTTTAGAATCAGAAGATACCTGTTCAGTTTTTGAAAGACCTACTTTCTTTCCCCTTAGTAGCAGACTTAAATGAATCTTCAGATTTCTAGGATTCTTCTTCCCTACCTGATTTCAATTGCTTGTTTATTTGCTTGGTGATGAAGGATTTTCAGAGGTGTTCGACATATCTGGGCTAGGGTATGAAAGAGAAGAGAATTAGATTGTGTTTGGAAGTTGAAAGAAGAATGAGAGTTTTTTGACGTCTTGATAGAGATGAGGCAAGGAATACACTAAAGCTGATCAATATACAGGAGAATAATTGATGGGCTAACTATAGCTTTTCAGACTCTTAGAAGTTTAATCAAATTGAAATTCAGCTTTGAAGAGACATTGGAGTGTATCCCTAGAATCTAGGTACTTCCATTCGGTTGGGACTCTTTTGAACGAGACTGGTTCACTTGTAACGGATAAGTCCAAAAAGGAGTTTGGTATTGGTATGACTCTGCTCATGATCCAAATATAGTTATTTCAAATTATACAGAGTGTAGAAAATATACCGTGTTATCTTGATGAACCAGGTTCTTCACTGATAATTCTCTTGTGTGAGTCTAAATTTGCCAAAATAGAGAAAATATCATTAGAGATTAATGAGTCATTTTAACACATGGCACAAGAGTATACTATGGAAAGTATGAGACTGAACAAGATTTAATCTAATTATACACAATTTATAGACTTTCTAACCAATTTTTGTTTTTCAATCTTTTTTTTTTCGTTTAACCTTGAACTGGTCCTTTTAGGTGATCTTAATCATCCCTAATTCCAACATGTTCCTCTCAAAGTGATCTCTACTTAAGGCTTTTGTGAAGATGTCAGCAATTTGCTTGTTAGTAGCACAAAACTCCACAGTGATCAAGCTTTTCTCATAGTTGTCCCTAAAAAATGGCGCCTAACACTATGTGCTTAGTTCTCTTATGATGAACTGGTTTCTTTGTCATACTAATAGCACTAGTGTTATCACAAAAAATATAGGGATGCAACCAACATCAATTCCAAAGTTTAGTAATGGTTGTTTGATCCATATCAATTGAGCACAACATGAAGCAGCAGCAACATACTCAGCTTCAGCAGTAGATAAGGCCATTGAATTTTGCTTTTTGGTAGCCCATGACACAAAACATGAACCAAGGAAGTGTGCCATACCTGAGGTGCTCTTCCAATCCACTAGGAAACCTCCATAATCAGTGTCAGCATATCCCACTAGATTAAAATTACTACCTTTTGGATACCAAAGGCAAAGGTCAGTGGTGCCTTTCAAGTATCTCAATATTCTCTTTACATTAGTCAAGTGGGACTCCTTTGAATTTGCCTGAAATCGAGCACAAAGACCTATACTGCACACAATGTCAGGTCTGCTAGTAGTGAGATATAAAAGAGAACCATTCATTCCCCTATACAACTTCTGATCAACAGATGAACCAGGTTCATCTATATCCAATTTCGTGGATGTTGCAATAGGAGTGTCAATTTCTTTGGATGTTCCTTCTTGGTTTTGTTACTGAGGAATAGGTTCATGGACAGGTTCCCTCGAGGTTAGAGGATTAGTTCCTCTCTAGTCAGTTCCCCCTGTCATGTTGCCCTGGGTAGAAGAACCTGTTCCATCACCTGTTCCTTCTTCTGGTGCAGCTTCAGTCAGGACTGTGATTTCACCATTTGAATTTCTTATCAGCCCAATCTCTTCATTATCTTATTCCTGCCTCTCAGAAAGAATGTTAGTTTTAAAAAAATAACGTATACATTTTTTCTACACACATAGTTCTTTTACTCTATATCTTATAAGCTTTACTATGTGAAGAATATCCCAAGAATACTCCCTCATCACTTCTGGGATCATACTTACCTAGGGAGTCTTTGCCATTATTGTGCACAAAGCACTTGCATATAAATGCCCTAAGATGGGATATATTTAGCTTTCTCCCTTTAAGTGACTCATAGGGAATCTTCTTAACAAGAGATCTAGTCATGCAAATATTTATGATATAGCATGAAAAAATTCAGCAAACTTAGCATTTTCAAATTCAGTTCCATGGTAGACCTAATTGATGCAAATTGATTACCTAGTTGTTTCTGAGTTTTTCTAACAAAAGAAGTAAACATGTCAGATGCTTCATCTTTAGATATTAAAAATAATGTCCAAGTAAACCTAGAGTAATCATCAACAAGCACCATCACATGTCTTTTACCACCTCTTCTTAATATTCTCATTGGACACAGAGATCCATATGGACCAGTTCCATCGTTCTGGTGGTACTTACCACTTTCTTGCATTTAAAAGAGGATCTTACCTGCTTCCCCCTTGCACAAGCCTCACAAACTTTGTCTTCCTTGAACTTGATGTTAGGCAGCCCTATCACCATATCCTTGGAGACTAATTTGTTGAGTTGACTCAGACTTACATGTCCAAGTCTCTTGTGCCAAAGGAGGGGATCATTGTCCAACACACTTAAGCAAGTGAGTTCATCTTCTGAAAGTGTGGACAATCTATAATGCATGTATTGTTTACTCTTTTTCCCTGCAAAACAATCTTGTCAGTGGTAATATTAATCACAAAATATTTGGTAGTGGTGAATGCTACCAAGTTACCTTTATCACATAATTGTGATACACTGATTAGACTNAACCAAAACCAAACCAAATTAAATACAAACCATCAGTTTGACTGTTGTTGGTTTGGTTCGGTTTTTCGGTTCTTAGTAAGCTAATGATAAGTCGATAATATTAAAACAACGCTAGACAACAATCTGAAAATAATTGGCCAAATTTATGCTTTTTATATATTTTTTTGAGAACTGAAAGTTTATTTACATGTTTATATGAAAAGAATGAACAAAAACCAAACTAAAAGTTTGCTTTCTCAAGCTTTAGCCATTGTTGTCTTGCAATTTGAATGTGCTTTCTTTGCTCTTGAGGTGATTTTTTTTAACTCTTCTTTTAGGCAAAAGTATGTGCGGAGGGTTAGAGAATTAGAGTCTATTAATGAAAAGAAAATTGGTCGAATCCTATTGTTTTGGGCTTAGGCAATCTTATGGGATATAACAGGATAAACCAAAATTCAAAATAACCATTAAAATTATTAACAAAAAGATATTATATTGTATATAAATAATTATTAAATTTTGTATATAATTAATCCGTTTGATTCGGTTTATTTTTAGGTTTTTTAAAATAGAACCAAAACCAAACCAAATATTATCGGTTTTTAAAATTTAAAACCAAAATCAATCCAAATCCAAAAAAATATCGGTTTACTTAATCGGTTTGGTTCGATTTTCGGTTTGGATCGATTTTCCGTCAAACCATGAACACCCCTAGTCCCAGATGAAGAAAATTTCTAAAATAAACATGATTATAATCAGTTTCATTTATAAAATCCATATAAACATGGCTAGGATCAAAATAAGCAATCTTGACTGTGCCCTTTAGAGGAATATGGCTAACAAATAATTTCCTTAATTCATCCATTTTTGGTTTCCCTTTGATGAATCTCGCAACTAGTGTGAGTTTACAGTCCTCTGCAAGATTAACAAAATAGTCTTCTGCAGAAAAATAAACAACAGGTTTACCCATATGAGTACCATGAGATACCTCAACCGGAGCTTTGCCTTTTAGACTATTAGACAAGGATGTTGTGACCGTAGCGGCAAAAGAAGGCTTCGATATTTGGTTTGGGTATCTAATAGGCGACTTAGAGCTGGAAGGGTTATTAGCAGTGGGGTTACACATTTGAGTAGTTTGAGCTGATTCCACATTAACGTTCGATTGAATGGAGTTTGCGGGATCTGAATTAGCAGTAGATGTCATATTATTGTTAGGATTGAGGTGTTCCCCTGCATTTGATCTTGATTTGGGATTTTTACAAGAACTGGGTCGGTCGAAATTGGTGGAGATTTTCGGTTGAGGAGGGATTAGGTTTAGTGGAGGATTGGGGTGTTGGTTTTGAGGTTGATCTGCACCCAGTTGATTAGAAGTTCCAAGATTAAGCTCGCCGGAAGTTTGGGTGGGTGTAGGAGGCTGGGGAAGGATATCTGGGGGTACCAAAGGGGGGTCACCAGGGCGTTGCCCAAAGAGATCAATAGAGGTCATATTGTGGTAATTAAGGTTCTATGGAAGGAAAGCGTTGAGATTCAGTGAGTATTGTCGGAGAGGTGGCCGGAATTCGGCGTTGCACATTTCCCAAGAGAGAGTGTAAGTGAACATTAATGTTTTTACTCGAATTCGTTGTTTTTAGTCTGAGATATCATTAGTAATTAACTTCCCCGTATTTAAGTCATAACAGCAGAGAGATCCCTTGTCCTGCCTCACAAAGAACAACATAGAATTGTTAGCAAAAGTAGAGAATGTCATTAGCTTCTTGTGATGCAGTTTCAAGAATGGCAGTTTGATGATCCGATTTCTTTCAGCCCATTTCAACTTTTTGTAATCGTCTAATACCAAGACATGGAGCTCACTCATCCTTTATGTAACGACCCGACCAGTCGTTTTGCTTTCCAGAACCCCGTTCCCTTAATGAGACTTCCTGTACTTGCTTTTACTGATTTATGACTTGCGGGGATGGTTAGTTCGGGATTTAGAAGAGTTCGGGTTGAAATCGGAACACTTGGTTCCTTAAGGTTGGCCTAAAAGGCCAAGTTTGACTTCGATCAACATTTTGAGTAAACAACCTCGGAATCGGGTTTGACGGTTTAAATAGGTTCGTATGATGATTTCGGACTTGGGCGTATGTTCGGATCGGGTTTTGGATGACCCGGGAGCATTTTGGTGCCTAATAGCGAAAGTTGGTTCTTGAAGGTTTTAGAAATTCTTTAAATTTGGTTTGGAGCGGGTTTTTGTGATATCGAGGTCCAAATGGAATTTCAAGATCGGGAATAGTTCCATAATGTCATCTAAGACTTGCACGCAAAATTTTGTGTCATTCCGAGTAGTATAAGTACGTTTCGGCGCATTGGAAGTAAATTGAAGAACTTGAAGTTCTTAAGTTTGATTCAATTGGTTTAGGGTGTGATTCATAGTTTTAATATTTTTTTGGGCGTTCCGAGAGTGGAGCGAGTCTGTTTTATGATTCCAACTTATTGGTATGTTAGGGCGGGGCCCCGGAGGCCCCGAGTGCCAATCGGACGAGGCTCGGACCAAATTGAGTGCACCAGATCTGTCATAACCGCACCTGCGGTTGGTCAGCCGCAGGTGCGAGCCAAGATGCGCAGAAGCGGTCCAGGAGGGGCAGGCCAGGCTTCGCAGGTGCAGCCCTCCTTCCGCAGATGCGGCCCTTTGACCATAGGTGCGACGCTAGCCAACCCAGCCCATTTCCGCAGAAGCGGACACTTGTCTGCAGAAGCGACGATGTAGATGTGGCCCATTGACCGCAGGTGCGGAAAAGCTGGAGGCAGTGAGGTTCATTTAATACGGGACTTAGACCAATTTTTACACATTTTCACTCACTCCTTGAGCGATTCTTGGAGCTTCTTGAGAGGGATTTTCACCTATCTTTTGGAGGTAAGTAATTTCTACCGTATGTGAGTTAAATACTTAGATTATGGGTAGATTAACATGTAAAAATTAGTGAAAGTCATGGGTTTAGAGGAAAAACCTAGGGTTTTTGACAAAAATGAGATTTAGCCATGAAATTTGTTATGGAATTTAGTAGAAATCATATACTTGTATTCCTAAGGTTATGGGTAACAACTTCCTTTAAATATTTCCAGAATTCGAGTATGTGGTCCCGTGAGTGAATTTTAAGAATCTTGCAATTTTGGTTGGGTAATCACTTAAATGGTGGAATTATGAACTTTTGAGCTTAGATTCATTAGTTTATGTAATGTTTGACTAGTTTCGGGTCGTCTAGCGTCAAATTTAGAGGTTTGAGCGCGTTCTTGAATTGGGAAGTAGGCTTTGAGACGAGGTAAGTCTCATTTCTAACCTTGTAAGAGGAAATTAACCCCATAGGCGAATTAAATCAATGTATGTACCTATCTATGGGTGCTACGTACGTACGGGGTGACGAGAGTCCGTACGTAGCTACTATTATGTTATTGACCGGGTAGTTTAGGACCCGTATCATGCTATTCGAAATGCTTGCGTCCTTACTTGCTATTATAATCACTAAGTCTTGCTAGAAATTGGTAAAATAATTATAGAAGGTTATACTCACATACTTAAGGATTTGTATGAAATACTTGACTGTAAATGGGAAATGTGTGCTTTCTTGAAAAATAAATTGTTATTTGTGGATCGGGTCGGGCGTCTCGGTAGTAAATAGATGCATCTATGATTTGCACCGTTCGACCCTCTGGCAGTGCACATTTTAATATGATGTTGGACCGGGCCACGACCTCGGCATAATTGCGCATGTTAATTATTTGGAATTCTCTGTAATTTACACTAAATGCCTTGGAATGTAAGTGGTTAAATGATATGACTGAAATTGGAAATCTTATTTATGAAAGAAGAACTTAACACTTCTTGTTATTAAACTGTCAATATTGTTCATGATATCCATTCTTATCATAACACTTTAATTATATTATTGTTGGCCTTACTAAGTGTCAAGTCGACCCCTCGTCACTAGTTCTTCGAGGTTAGACTGGATGCTTACTGGGTACATATTATTTATGTACCCATACTACGCTGCTGTACTTAATCGTACAGGATCTGAGGCAGGTGCATCTAGCTACCCGCCCGGCGCGCATACTTGATTTTGGACTGAGGCTTCATGGTGAGCTACCCCTTTCCAAGCCGTTCAGCAGCATGTCAGAGTTTCTCTTTTGTTGTATCTGTCTATTCTATTTCAGATAGTAGGATAATCATTTTTCTTTTGTATATTCTGCTAGTTGCCCATACACTTGTGACACTAGATCTTGGCACATATTAGTAGACTTGATTTTTTGGGTTGTATTTCTACAATTACGACTTCTTCTAGTTGTTACCATTTTGTATGCCTTAAAAATCCGTTATTTATCATATGCATTAACTTTAAGTAAAGTTAAATATTGGGATTTCTTAAATGTAAATGGGAATTCACTAGTTCATTAGTGTTGGCTTGTCTAACAATAATGTTGGGCGCCATCACGACCTATAATGGAATTTGGGTCGTGACAACATGGTATCAGAGCACTAGGTTTCACAAGTCATGGGTAGACCTAATAGAGTCTTGCGGATCGGTACGGAGACGTCTGTAGTTATCTTCGTGAGGCTTTGGGGTGTTAGAGAACTACTCTTTATTCATCTTATCGTGCGGTTGATGGTATACTAAATTCTCTCTCTTATTCTCTCACAGATGGTGAGAACGCGCACAACAGATGTTCCGAACCCGAGAGGAGCTTCTCCCCCCATTTCTAGAGGCCGAGGTAGAGGTCGGGGAAGGCCACCAGCCCGAGGTAGGTGACAGGACGTCCCAGAGTTGCCCCAGTTGCACCACCAGCGGATCTGGTAGAGGATCCCATTATTAAGGAGCAGGGCGAGCTGCCCTCAGCAGAGCCTGCCTCGGCGGATTTCGTGACAGCACCGGGCTTTAAGGAGGTCATGGGCCGTATGCTGCGGTTTATGGACACTATGACCCAAGCTGGTTTATTTCCAGCAGACCCAGCCACATCTTAGGCGGGAGGGGGAGCACAGACCCCTACTGCCCAGGCTCCTGGGCATGCAGCTGCAGTGTATTAGACTCCGGGTGCACTACCCGCGGATGGGCCCCAGCCAGTTATAGTAGTGGCACCTGAGCCCAGACCAGCTGCGGACGGTGATCCACAGAAGTTATTGGATAGATGGACAAGGCTACACCCTCCTGTCTTCGGAGGTGAGCGTCATGACGATGCCAAGGATTTCATTGATAGGTGTAGGGAAAGATTGCACAACATGAGGATATTAGAGTCTCATGGGGTTGACTTCACTACTTTCCAGTTGGAGGGTAAGGCCCGTACATGGTAGCAGTCATATCATCTTGGCAGACCAGCAGGTTCCCCTCCCATGTCTTGGGGCTAGTTCACACAACTTTTCTTGGATAGTTATATTCGACCCTCTGAGAGGAAAGAGTTGCGGTATCAGTTTGAGTAGCTCGACCAGGGACAGATGTCGGTGACTGACTATGAGGCGAGGTTTTTTGAGTTGTCTCACCATGTACTTATGATAATTCCTACGGACATAGAGAGAGTGCAGAGGTTTGTTGCAGGGTTGCACTTCGGTATTAGGGCCAATATGGCCCAAAAGGTTGAGATGGGGACTTCTTATCAGTTGGTAGTGGAGATGGCAGGAGGATTGAGGGCTACCTTCAGAGGGATAGAGAGCAGGTGGAGCAGGACAAGAGGACCCGTTTCTCTGGAGAGTTTAGAGGTGCCCCGGCTAGGGGCAGAGGTCATTTTGGGAGGGGTCAGCCTAGCAGGCCCCCATATTCAGTACCACCACCTCCTCAAGGTACTCCAGCGCCATACAAGAGAGCTCTTACCGCCCACCAACCATCCAGGGTTCTTCCAGCTCCTATTTTAGTGCCACGCCGGAGAGTTCATACCGCCCACTGGCTATTCAGGCTTCTTCCAGTGGGTCTACAGGCCATCAGGGTCAGACATCAGGACAACAGGTCACCACACCGAGGGGCAACTTTGAGTGCAGAGATCTCGATCACATGAGGAGATACTGCCCCAAGCTCTAGGGCAAGGCAGTGCAGCAGGGTCAGTAGCCCATGATTAGTAAGGGTCGTCCTAGAGGTGGAGGCCAGGTAGGGGGAGGGCAGCCAGCTACTGTAGTCAGGTGGAGGCCAGCCAGCCGGCGCTCCAACCAGATTCTATGCTTTTCCGGTCAGACCAGATGCATTGGCCTCAGATGCCGTGATCACAGGTATTATTTTCGTCTGCTGTAGGGATGCTTCAGTACTATTTGATCCAGGGTCTACCTATTCATATGTATCATCTCTGTTTGCTCATTTCCTATGTATTCCTCGTGAGTCTTTGGGTACTCCTGTTTATGTGTCCACTCCTGTGGGTAATTCCGTGGTTGTGGATCAGATATATCGGTCCTGTGTGGTCATATTCTGTAGTTACGAGACTAGAGCGGAGCTCCTATTGCTTGATATGACTGACTTTGAGGTCATCCTGGGCATGGACTGGTTATCCCCATATCACGCCCTCCTAGATTGCCATGCCAAGACTATTACTTTAGCTATGCTAGAGTTCCTGAGGTTGGAGTAGAAAGGTTCCTCCGTTAGTATATCTAGTCGGGTTATCTCTTTTCTGAAGGCTCTACATATGGTCGAGAAGGATTGTTTGGCCTATCTAGCTTATGTTCGGGACACCACCGCGGATTCTCCTACGATTGATTCAGTTCCAGTAGTCCAGGAATTTGCCGATGTGTTTCCTTTTGACCTTCCAGGCATGCCACCAGATCATGATATTGATTTTTTTATTGATTTGGCTCCAGGTACCCAGCCTATATCTATCTCACCGTACCGTATGGCTCCGAAAGAGTTGAAGGAGTTGAAGGAGCAACTTAAGAAGTTATTAGCAAGGGGATTTGTGAGACCAAGTGTATCACCTTGGCGTGCACCAGTGTTATTTGTGATGAAGAAAGATGGGACTATGCGGATGTGCATTGATTACCGCTAGTTGAACAAAGTCACCATCAAGAACAAGTACCCATTATCGTGTATCGATGATTTGTTTGACCAGTTGCAGGGTGCTAGGGTGTTTTCTAAGATCGACTTGAGATCGGGGTACCATCAATTGAAGATTCGGGACTCGGATATCCCCAAGACTGCCTTCCGTACTATATATGGCCATTATGAGTTTCTAGTGATGTCCTTTCGCTTGACTAATGCCCCAGCGGCGTTTATGGATTTGATGAACTGGGTGTTCAGGCCTTATATTGATTCCTTTGTTATTGTCTTCATTGATGACATCTTGATTTACTCACGTAGCTTGGGGGAGCACGAGCAGCATTTGAGAGTAGTGATCAGACATTGCGAGAACATAAGTTATATGCTAAGTTCTCCAAGTGTGAGTTTTGGCTAGAGTTTGTGGCATTCTTGGGACATGTTGTGTCAGGAGAGGGTATTAAGGTGGATCCCAAGAAGATTGAGGCAGTTCAGAGTTGGCCACGTCCTACTTCGGTGACTGAGATAAGGAGTTTCCTGGGATTAGCAAGTTATTATCGTCGGTTTGTGCAAGGATTTTCATCCATAGCAGCACCCTTGACTAGATTGACTCAGAAGGGTGCTCCGTTTCGTTGGTATGATGATTGCGAGGTGAGGTTTTAGACGCTCAAGACATCTTTGACTATAGCACCGGTTCTAGTGTTGCCTTCCGGTTCGGAGATGTATACGGTGTATTGCGATGCTTCATGCGTCGGCTTGGGTTGTGTATTGATGCAGGAGGGGCGAGTTATTGCATATGCTTCACGTCAGCTGAAGATTCATGAGAAGAATTACCCCGTACATGACCTAGAGTTAGCGCGACTATTCATACTCTTAAGATATGGAGGCACTATTTGTATAGGGTGTCATGTGAGGTTTATACGGATCATCGCAGCCTACAACATTTGTTCAAGCAAAGGGATCTCAATTTGAGGCAACATAGATGACTTGAGTTACTGAAGGATTATGACATCACCATTCTTTAACATCCGGGCAAGGCAAATGTGGTTGCGGATGCCTTAAGCAGGAAGGCAGAGAGTATGGGTAGCTTGGCATTCATTTCAGCAGAGGAGAGGCCACTAGCTTTGGACATTCAGTCCTTGGCTAAAAGACTTGTGAGGTTGGATATTTCAGAGCCCAGGCGAGTTTTTGCATGCGTTGTTGCCTAGTCTTCACTATTGGGGCAGACCAAGGCTCGGTAGTTTGATGATCCGCACTTGGCAGTTCTCAAAGAGACGGTGCTACAGGGTAATGCCAAGGAGGTTTCTATTGGCGAGGATGGTGTCCTACGACTCCAGGGTCGTCTATGTGTTCCTAATCTCGATGGCTTGAGGGAAAGGAATCTAGAGGAGGCACACAGTTCACAGTATTTTATTCATCCAGGTGCTATGAAGATGTATCATATCTGAGACAGCATTATCGGTGGCGGCGGATGAAGAAAGACATAGTGGAGTATGTAGCTAGGTGCCTAAAGTGCCAGCAGGTCAAGTATGAGCACCAGAGGCCAGGTGGGCCTACTTCAGCAGATGACTAGCTGAGTGGAAATGGGAGCGCATCACTATGAACTTTGTAGTTGGATTGTCGCGGACCTTGTGGAAGTTTGATGCAGTTTGGGTCATTGTCAACGGTTTGACCAAGTTGGCAAAACTTCATTCCGGTTGCGACTACCTATACTTCAGAGAAGTTAGCCTAGATTTATATTCGGGAGATAGTTCGGTTGCACAGTGTGCCTGTTTCCATCATATCAGATAGATGCCCTCAATTCACTTCCTATTTTTGGAGAGCCGTACAAAGTGAGTTGAGGACCCGTGTAGAGATCAGTACAACATTTCATCCACAGACCGATGTGCAGTCGGAGCGGACAGTTCAGATCCCGGAGGACATGCTCAGGGCATGTGTGATTGACTTTGGAGGGCAGTGGGATCAGTTCTTGCCATTGGCCGAGTTTGCTTACAATAACAGCTATCAGTCCGGCATCGAGATAGCTCATTTGAGGCCTTATATAGTCGGCCATGTCGTTCTCCCATTGGGTGGTTCGAGCCCGGCGAGGCTAGGTTGTATGGTACTGATCTGGTGAAGGATGCCTTGGAAAAGGTAAAGTTAATTTAGGAGCGACTCCGCACAGCTCAGTCCAGGCATAGGAGTTACACGGATCAGAAGGTGCGTGATGTATAATTTATGGTAGGCGAGAAAGTTCTCTTGAAAGTCTCGCCGATGAAGGGGATTATGAGATTCGGAAAGAAGGGCAAGTTGAGCCCAAGGTTTTTAGGCCCATTTGAGGTGTTGAGGCGAGTTGGGGAGGTTGCTTATGAGCTTGCTTTACCTCCCAGCCTATCAGGGGTTCATCCGATTTTTCACGTGTCTATGCTTCGGAGGTATCACACCGACTTGTCACATTTGTTAGACTTCAGCAATATTCAGTTAGATGAGAGCCTGGGTTATGACGAGGAGCTAGTTGCCATTGGTTCTAGACAGGATCGCTAGTTGAGGTCCAAGAGGATTTCCACGGTAAATGTTCAGTGGAGGGGACAATCAGTCGAGGAGGAAACTTGGGAGTCCGAGGAGGACATGCGGAGCAGATATCCGCACTTATTCAGCACTTCAGGTACAATCTAAACCCATTCGAGGACGAACGTTTGTTTAAAAGGTGGAGAATGTAACGACCCGACCGGTCGTTTTTCTTTCTAGAATCCTATTCCCTTAAATGAGACTTCCTGTACTTGCTTTTACTGATTTATGACTTGCGGGGATGGTTAGTTCGGGATTTAGAAGAGTTTGGGTTGAAATCGGAACACTTGGTTCCTTAAGGTTGGCCTAAAAGGCCAAGTTTGACTTCGGTCAACATTTAGAGTAAACGACCTCAGAATTGGGATTTGACGGTTCCAGTAGGTTCGTATGATCATTTCGGACTTGGGCGTATGTTCGGATCGGGTTTTGGATGAACCGGGAGCATTTTGGCGCCTAATAGCGAAAGTTGGTTTTTGAAGGTTTTAGAAATTCTTTAAATTTGGTTTGGAGCAGGTTTTTATGATATTGAGGTCCAAACGGAATTCTGAGATCGGGATTAGTTCCGTAATGTCATTTAAGACTTGCACGCAAAATTTTGTGTCATTCCGAGTAGTATAAGTATGTTTCGGCGCATTGGAAGTAAATTGAAGAACTTGAAGTTCTTAAGTTTGATTCCATTGGTTTATGGTGTGATTCTTAGTTTTAATGTTGTTTCGGGCATTCTGAGAGTTCGTTTTATGATTCCAAACTTATTGGTATGTTCGGGCGGGGACCCGGGGGCCCGAGTGCCAATCGGACGAGGCTTGGACCAAGTTGAGAATTTGGAACCACAGCTAAGTGCACCAGATCTGTCATAACCGCACCTGCGGTTGGTCAGCCGCAGGTGCGAGCCAAGATGCGCAGAAACGATCCAGGAGTGGCAGGCCAGGCTTCGCAGGTGCGGCCCTCCTTCCGCAGAAGCGAGACCGCATATGCGCCCCTCTGACAGCAGGTGCGACGCCGGCCAACCCAGTCCATTTCCGCAGAAGCAGACACTTGTCCGCACAAGCGAGGGCGCAGATGCGGTCCACAGACCGTAGGTGCGGAAAAGCTGGAGGCGGTGAGGTTTATTTAATACGGAACTTAGACCAATTCCTACACATTTTCACTCACTCCTTGGGCGATTCTTGGAGCTTCTTGAGAGGGATTTTCACCTAGCTTTTGGATGTAAGTAATTTCTATCATATGTGAGTTAAATACTTAGATTATGGATACATTAACATATAAAAATTAGTGAAAATCATGGGTTTAGAAGAAAAACCTAGGGTTTTGACAAAAATGAGATTTAACCACTAAATTTGTTATGGAATTTAGTAGAAATCATATATTTATGTTCCGAAGGTTATTAGTAACAACTTCCTCTAAAAATATCCGAAATCCGAGCATGTGGGCCCGGGGTTAATTTTAGGAATCTTGCACTTTAGGTTGGGTAATCACTTAAATAGTGGAATTATGAACTTTTGAGCATAGATTCATTAGTTTATTTAATGTTTGACTAGTTTCAAGTCGTCTGGCGTCAAATTTGGAGGTTTGAGCATCTTCTTGAATTGGGAAGTAGGCTTTGAGACGAGGTAAGTCTCATTTCTAACCTTGTAAGAGGGAATTAACCCCATAGGCGAATTAAATCAATGTATGTACCTATCTATGGGTGCTACGTACGTACGGGGTGACGAGAGTCCGTACGTAGCTACTATTATGTTATTGACCGGGTAGTTTAGGACCCGTATCATGCTATTCGAAATGCTTGCGTCCTTACTTGCTATTATAATCACTTAAGTCTTGCTAGAAATTGGTAAAATAATTATAGAAGGTTATACTCACATACTTAAGGATTTGTATTAAATACTTGACTGTAAATGGGAAATGTGTGCTTTCTTGAAAATAAATTGTTATTTGTGGATCGGGTCGGGCGTCTCGGTAGTAAATAGATGCATCTATGATTTGCACCGTTCGACCCTCTGGCAGTGCACATTTTAATATGATGTTGGACCGGGCCACGACCTCGGCATAATTGCGCATGTTAATTATTTGGAATTCTCTGTAATTTACACTAAATGCCTTGGAATGTAAGTGGTTAAATGATATGACTGAAATTGGAAATCTTATTTATGAAAGAAGAACTTAACACTTCTTGTTATTAAACTGTCAATATTGTTCATGATATCCATGCTTAGCATAACACTTTAATTATATTATTTTTGGCCCTAGTAAGTGTCAATTTGACCCCTCATAACTACTTCTTCGAGGTTAGACTGGATACTTACTGTGTACGTATTATTTATGTACCCATACTACGCTTCTGTACTTAATTGTACAGGATCTGAGGCAGGTGCATCTAGTTACCCGCCCGGCGTGCATACTTGATCTTGGATTGAGACTTCACGGTGAGCTGCCCCCTTCCGATCCGTTCAGCAGCATGCCGGAGTTTCTCTTTTGTTGTATCTGTCTATTCTATTTCAGACAATAGGATAGTCATTTTTCTTTTGTATATTCTGCTAGTTGCCCACACACTTGTGACACTAGATCTTGGAACATATTAGTAGACTTGATTTTTGGGTTGTATTTCTATTTTACGACTTTTTCTAGTTGTTACCATTTTATATGCCTTAAAAATACGTTAGTTATCAAATGCGTTATCTTTAAGTAAAGTTAAATATTGGGATTTCTTAAATGTAAATGGGAATTCACTAGTTGATTAGTGTTGGTTTGCCTAACAATGGTGTTGGGCGCCATCACAACCTATAATGGAATTTGGGTTGTGACACTTTACTAGTTGAGCGAATGAGATCCGGCCATTCCAATCCAAGAGATTAGTGCTTCTCAACTTTGAGAAGAAACCACCACCTCTAGATAAAGTAGTATGACCTATGTAGGTCTTATTAACCATATCCAAAACATCAACTTCAATGTCAAGATATTATCCTTAGTTTCAACGTACCAAATGCAATAAGCAACTTCTTTTCAAAGAAAACCTCAATTCTCTTCCTTTTTCGGACATCTCGTTCACCGTTCAATAAGGTAGGTGGTGGTACCTTAACGACTCGCCAACAATAAGTAGTTTGATCACTCCCAATCCCAAGAGTGAGAATTTCATTGTGAATATTGATTTTGATCATCTTCATGAACAGAAACCAACTTGACAGCTTGATTAGATGGAACAAACTCCTAGACAATACACAAGCTAGGATTTTGTGGATTCGGGATAGCAAAGATTTGGCGCAATATAGAACATCATATGCGATATCTCAATGGATGAGGAGGAGAAGAATCAGAATCAGAGTTAGAATCAGAATCAGAACTAAAATCCGAATCAAAATCATAATCAAAATCCGAATCAGAATCAGAACTAGAATTATACATAGTTTGCTCCAGAAGTAAGCCTTGACTACTCTAAGCAATCATGATAAAGTATTCTCCTTTCCTGTCTTGAAATGTCATCTTCTTCAAAGAGCCTACATCCCCCAAAGCCAAACAACAGTAGAAGTAATTTTTGAAAAAAAGGAGAGAGAAATGGGGGTGCATAAATAGGGTATTCCAAAGATTGCAAACACTTTTGAATTTGAACAAAGACGAAAGTGGCAAGTAGCTCAATATGTGAAAAATTATTTCATCTGGAAGCGTCCTTGCTGACTTATTATTATTCTCCTGGAACTCCATGAATTGAAGATGGTTGATTATGTTTGCCTCTAAAAGAAGTCAGTTGAGAGTAGGGGTGGCAAATGGGCGAGTTGAGCTGAATTTGGGGCGGGGCAAGATGGGTAAGGTCAATAAATGAGTCATTACCCAACCCAGCCCAAAGTGTACTTGGGCTAGGATGGGCAAGGTCAAGATGGGCTAAACAATGGGTCATAGCCCAACCCGCCCAACTTGACCTATATTTTAGAACCATGCTCATCTTGCATAAAAAGCCTTTTATCTTAAAATGTGTAAGTTGAAAAATTGCAGGGGGATAGGGAGTAGGGGGTGGGTGGTGCAAAAAATAAAAAATTGAAAATTGAAAATACAAAAAAAAGTTTAAAAAAATTGAGGGGGTTAGCGCGGGGGATTGGTAGGGGGTGGGTGGTGCAGAAAAACAGAAAATTGAAAATAAAAAAAAAGTAAAATTGGGGCAATTAAGTAAATTTCTAGATAAGTTGGGTTGAAATCCCTTTGTTTTGGGTGAGTTTCATGGGTTGTATTTGGGCTGCTTAATGGGTCAGAATGAGCTATAAAAAATAATGGGCTAACTTGGGCTCAATCCAAATAGACCCATGGCTAAAATGTTTGTAGCCCAACCTATTAATTTCTGGACGGGTTGAATGGGTTTGGGCTCAAATTTCCACCCCTAGTTGAGAGAAACCAAGTAGAGACAGATGTAAGTATAGATGGATAGATAGATAGATAACCAAAATAATTAAAAGTATGGGCATATTCCTTATTTATAATAGCTTTTGGTATCTATAACGACCTGACCGTTCGTGTAGCGATCCGGCCGGTAGTTTCATGAGTTACAGCCTTGTTTCCCCATTTCTGCTTCTTTATGTGTTGTTCAGTTGCATTTCGTCGTATCATGTTGGTTGGTTCGGGTTCGGAGTAGTCGTGGAGGGGAATGAGACACTTAGTCACTTATTTAGAAGCTTAAGTTGGAAAATGTCAACCGGATGTTGACTTATGTGTAGAAGATCTCGGATGTGAATTCTGAGGGTTCAGATAGCTTCGTTAGGTGATTTTAGACTTAGGAGCGTGTTCGGAATGTCATTTGGAGGTCCGTGGTAGATTTAGGCTTGAATTGGCGAAATTAGAAATTTGGCATTTTCCGATCGGCAGTGGAAATCTTGATATCGGGGTCGGAATGAAATTCCGAAAATTGGACTAGGTCCTTTATGTCATTTGTGACGTGTGTGCAAAATTTCAGGTCATTCGGGTAAGGTTTGATAGGTTTCGGCATCGTTTGCGGAATTCGGAAGTTTGGAAATCCTTAGGCTTGAATCCGAGGGCGATTTGGTGTTTTGATGTTGTTTGGAGCAATGTTTTAAAAGGCGGGGGCGTGAGGCGAGGCGTTTTACCTCTGACGAGGCGAGGCGTAAGCCTTGAGACATGGGCGTAAGTCCCATGGATCTTTAAATTTACTAATTTCATGAATTTTTAAGATAGTATAAAATAAAAAAAAATTATAAAAAGTACATTAAAATCACAGAATTATAACAAATAATATATTTAAAATATTAATAAATTATAATTCAATTATGAATAATACGAAAAGTATGACATATAAAAGTATGACATATATCATAACAAATAGTTGCAATGTCGTTACAACTCAAACATCAAAAGTAATGTATTCGATACGAAATCTTATATGTATCTCTTAAGGAGTAATGAATCTTGAAAGAATTTCGATATTATAATTTGATATTTTTCTTAAAATACTCCTTTTATTTTATATGCTTTCTATTTGAAAGAGAATTTTTATAAAAACATAATTCACAATTTAAATATGATTCTCAAGCATCATTAATTTTTAAGTTTCAACAAGTTAATAAAGTGACACATAATTCACCATACAATACCATGATAACTAATTATTTGTACATAGTTACTAGCTAATACCGAGCTATTAAATTAATAAGTATTGTATCTCGTAAACGTGAAAAAAAATAATAATAAAAAAAATTATGGACTATTATATAGTAAAGACATAACAATAGTTAATAAATAAATACTTTTTAAATGAAAGATTTATTTAAAATTAACTATCATAGTAGTCTTAGTGAATAACGTGCAATAATTTTTATTTTAATTATGACAAAACTCCCAACTTAATAATTTATACTTAGGAAAAAAGTAATTTTGAGTAGTCAACGATTTATTAAGAAAATTTGAAGATTTACAAGGTTAGTTATATACAATTGCATAAAGTTCTATAAGGCGAGCCCAGTACGCTGGGCGTTGGGCGTTGGGCGTAAGCCCCGATGGCCGAGGCGTAAGTCTCACGGAACTAATCCCCACGCATAAGCCCAGGGGCGTTTTACAAGTGCTCCGCCCCGGGGCGAGTCCCAATTCTGCCTTTTAAAACAGAGGTTTGGAGTGTTCCGAAGGTTTGAATAAGTTTGAATGCTGTTATATGACTTGTTGGTATGTTTGGTTGAGGTCCCGAGGGCCTCGGGTTGATTTCGGAAGGTTTACGCATCAAGGATGGGATTTGAGGAAGTGCTGAGGATTTCCTTCAGCTGTTATAACCGCACCTGCGGAGTGGGGACCACAGGTGCGTGGTTCGCAGAAGCAGGAGAGTAGCCGCAGAAGCGGCCAAGGCCAAGGAAGCCAGGATCTGCAGGTGCAGAAGGAGGAACACACCTGCGTGACCGCAGGTGTGGGTATTAGGACACATATGCGGTTAAGGAAGAATAAGTGAAAACCGCAGATGCGGTTGGTTTGACCGCAGAAGCGACTTATGGACCGCAGAAGCGGAAGTTCTGGGCAGAAAAGTATTTAAGTTCTCCTTCGCGAATTTTAGTCCATTTTCCACCATTTTTGGACGAGATTGGAGCTTCATGCAGTGATTTCAAGAGGGAATCGAGGGGTATCAGTGAGGTAAGCTACTTGGGCTTCATTAATTGTGTTTGTGACGATTTTTCCACTGTCTAATCATGAAATTTAGTGGGAATTTGGAGAGAAGTGAAGGGGTTAGGGCTTGAGTTTTGGAGAGCTTTGATTGGGGATTTGAGGGAACATTTGAGGTCCGATTTTGATGATTTTGGCATGTATAGACTTGGGAGTGAAAGGAGTTTCTAGTTTTGCGATTTTTGTTGGATTCCAAAACGTGGGTTCGAGGGGCCGGGTTTGAGCAAATTCGGGATTTTGGGTCTAATTTGATAGTTTTCGTGTGGGTTTCATTCCTTTAGCGTATATTGATGTTAATATACTGATTTTGGTTAGATTTGGAGCCTTTGGAGACCGAATCGAGAGGCAAGGGCATCGCGGGTTAGAGTTTTGGCTTGGTTTGAGGTAAGTAACGCTTCCAAACTTGGTTCTGAGGGTTCAAAACCCCGAACTATGTATTCTATGATTAAATATTGAGGTGACGCAAATGCCAAGTGACGGGCGTGTGGGCGTGCACTGTGAGGATTGCGAACTAGATCATTCCATGGCACTGCTTAGTGACTCTTTCTTGCTGATACCTGTGTAGTGATTATGTGACTAAGTTAATGAGGCTTAAATCATGCTAATTACCATGTTAAGGCCTCACGCCGATACTGTTGACACATGTGAGGTCGTTTCTTGCTGTCATATCATTAGCTTCATTGATATTCTGTACTCAGTCTTGTTCATGCATATTATATCATGTCTCTATCTCGGTTATTGTTATTTGGCACATCATATCATTGTTTCGGGCTAGTTTCTTGGTATTGTGAGCCCGTGTGTGTGAGACTGGAGAGTTATGACTGAATGAGTTCTAGAGCATGAATTTGAGTGAGAGTTATGGGATCGGGCTACACGCCGCAACAGATTATTGATTATGCCTTCATTGGCTTGTTATAGCATTTGGGCTAAAAGGAGCCCCCCCCCCCCCCCCGGAGTCTATACACCCCTAGTGAGCGCAGATGATATTATTGAGGGATGGATTTGTCCGAAGTACTGATACTTCGAGATGGATTTCTCCTCAAGGTTGGATTACCCTTGTTCCTCGGTACCGGTTGACTTGAGGTCAGTGTTGTATATATATACCGGGATGGATATCCCTGGGCCGGATGGCCATATGCGGTACCGAGTGGTTGAGAACTTGAGAGTGGGAGCACACGGTGCATTTTCATACATTTCTGGCGTTGACATGTAGAGTTTTACTGCGCTTTATACTTCACATTGTTCGGATTAGCATTTTGCTTTACTGTTAAGTTGAATAATTGAATTGCCAGCATGCCTAGTTTTCTGTACAGTTTAAATGTGTTATAATTGCTGAGGTTTAGTTCGTCACTACCTATCAGTCCATAGTTTGGACTTGTTACTTACTGAGTTGGTGTACTCACGTTACCCCCTGCACCTTGTGTGCAAATCCAGGTATCTCAGGGCACGGTAGCGGCTGTTGACTATTCCAGTCGCGGATTATCACCGGAGATAGCGAGGTAGCTGCCTGGCGATCGCAGTTTCGCCTTTCTCCTTCTTTATCTTCCTTCTAGTATATTTTGGATATTTCAGACTATTTTGGTCTAGTTGTGTTTCGGAACAAATGTAGTATTGCTCATGACTTTGTAACACTCGAGGTCGGGCTTTTATTTTCTGCTTTTATTTTGGTTTTGACTTTATATCTTTTTATGGATATTCAGTCGAAAATGATATTATTTATGCTTTAAATGAAATTTTGAACTATTTTGGAAATGTGTCGGCTGGCCTAGTTTCACGATAGGCGCCATCACGATCGGGTCGGTTTTGGGGTCGTGACAAGTTGGTATCAGAGCCTAGGTTACATAGGTCTCACGAGTCATGAGCGGGTTTAGTAGAGTCTTGCGGATCGGTACGGATGTCTGTACTTATCTTCGAGAGGCTGCATAATCTTTAGGAAAAACTTCACATTCTTGAATTCTCGTCGTGCGAATATGTTGATTCTGGTAACTAACTTCTGTTATTCTATTCTCTCACAGAAGGTGAGGACACGTGCTATCGATCAGGACGGACGACCACTAGTACCACCAGTTGGGGCCACTATAGGCCGAGGTCGCGATCGAGGCCGTGGTAGGGGCAGGGGTGTAGCCCGCCCAACAGCTAGGGCAGCACCTGCAGATCCACCAGTCACCCCAGTTCACGATCAGGTCCCAGTTGCGGATGCTCCAGCAGGACCAGCTCAGGCACCGGCTGTGCCTGTTGTTATTCCAGGTCTTCAGGAGACCTTGGCTTAGATCTTGACCGTGTGTACTAGTCTTGCTCAAGCGGTCGCAGTTTCTACAGCAGCCACTTCTCAGGCAGGGGGAGGCACTCAAACTCCCGCCGCCCGTACACCCGAGTAGGTTGTTCAGGGATTGCAGACACCGGAGGCACCACCCGCCCAGCTGGTTGCACCTGCTCAAGATTTTGTGGTACCAGTTATGCCTGATGAAGAACAAAGTCGATTGGAGAGGTTTGGTAGACTTCAACCTCCGACTTTCAATGCTGCAGAGGGCGAGGATGCCCAGGGTTTCTTGGACAAGTGTTAGAGGATTCTGCGTACAGCGGGTATTCTGGAGACCAGTGGGGTCTCATTTACTACCTTTCAGTTTTCTGGAGCTGCCTTCACTTGGTGGGAGGCTTATGAGAGGCGTAGGCCTGTTAGTGCAGCGCCCCTTACCTGGCATCAGTTCTCCATTCTCTTCCTAGAGAAATATGTACCGCATTCCCGTAGAGAGGAGCTGTGCAGGCAGTTCGAGCAGTTGCGTCAGGAGGATATGAACGTGATGCAATATGAGATGAGATTCTCCGAGTTGGCCCGTCATGCTATCTGGCTGGTTCCCACGGATAGGGAGAGGATCGGGAGGTTCGTTGATGGCCTCACTTATCAGCTACAAATTTTTCTGACCAGAGAGAGGGTATCTGGCACTTCTTTTGAGGAGGTAGTTGACATTGCCAGAGAGATTGAGTCAGTTCGCCGCCAGGAGCGAGTTGAGAGGGAGGCCAAGAGGCCTCGGGGATCTGGTAGCTTTGGTGGTGTGCCTTTCGGGGGTCAGTTCCAGCACGGCAGGGGCCGTCCATTTAGACATGCTCAGTCAGCTCGCCCGGGTCACCGTGGTGGATCATCTGGCCATGGTTCTCACAGTTCACATCAGGGTCACTCATCTCTCAGTGCCCTTCTAGATCAGAGTTCGACTCATGCACCATCGGTTTAGGGTTCATCTATACCTGGTTCTTCTAGTGGGTATCCCGGTGCTCGGGGCTCCCTTCAGTCCCTATTGCCAGTGGCCGGTAGAGGTTGCTTCGAGTGTGGAGATTTGGGTCATATCAAGAGGTTTTGTCCCTGTCTTACGGGAGGTTCGTCCTAGTAGAGGAGTTAGTCTTCGACTTCAGCACCAGTTATTTACCTACCCACTCGGCCAGCTCGGGGTGGAGGTCAGTCAGCTAGGGGTCACCCTAGAGGGGGAGGCCGATCAGGTGGTGGTCAGGCCCGTTTCTATGCACTCCCAGCTAGACCAGATGCTATTGCTTCAGATGCTGTGATTATAGGTATTATCTCAGTCTGCCACAGAGATGCCTCTGTGTTATTTGACCCTGGTTCCACTTTTTCATATGTGTCATCATATTTTGCTCGTTATTTAGATACGCCCTGTGAGTTTCTTGTTTCATCTGTTCGTGTATCTACTCTGGTGGGCGATACTATTGTTGTGGACCGCGTATATCTATCGTGTGTGGTGACTATTGGGGGTTTGGAGACCCGAGTGGACCTTCTATTGCTTTGTATGGTGGATTTTGATGTGATATTGGGCATGGATCGGTTATCTCCGTATCGTGTTATTTTGGACTGTCATGCTAAGACAGTGACATTAGCTATACCGGGTGTGCCAGGGATTGAGTGGCGAGGTTCGACGGATCATGTTCCGAGTAGGGTGATTTCATTTTGAAGGCCCAGCGGATGGTTGGGAAGGGTTGTCTTTCTTACTTGGCCTTCGTGAGGGATGTCAGCGCAGAGACTCCTACCATTGATTCAGTCCCGGTAGTGAGAGATTTTCCAGATGTGTTTCCTGTAGACCTGCCGGGCATGCCATCAGACAGGGATATTGACTTTGGTATTGATTTGGTACCGGGCACTCATCCCATTTCTATTCCATCGTATCGTATGGCACCGGTGGAGTTGAAGGAGTTGAAGGAGCAACTATAGGAACTCCTTGATAAGGGGTTTATTCGGCCTAGTATGTCACCGTGGGGTGCGGCTGTCCTATTCGTGAAGAAGAAGGATGGCACTATGAGGATGTGCATTGATTACGAGCAGTTGAACAAAGTCATCATCAAGAACAAGTATCCTTTGCCTCGTATTGATGATTTATTCGACCAGCTTCAGGGAGCGAGAGTGTTCTCCAAGATTGATCTCAGGTCAGGGTATCACTAGTTGAAGATCAGGGACTCGGATATTCTTCAGACAACTTTCAGGACCCGATATGGTCATCATGAGTTTCTTGTGATGTCTTTTGGGCTGACCAATGCCCCAGCAGCGTTCATGCATTTGATAAACAGCGTGTTTCAGCCCTATCTTGACTCGTTCGTTATTGTATTCATTGATGATATTCTAGTGACTCGCGTAGTCAGGAGGAGCACACTGAGCATTTGAGAGTTGTATTGCAGTGGTTGAGGGAGGAGAAACTTTATGCAAAGTTCTCCAAGTGCGAGTTTTGGCTCAGTTCAGTGGCTTTCTTGGTGCACGTGGTGTCCAGTGAGGGTATTCAGGTGGATCCGAAGAAGATAGAGGCAGTTCAGAGTTGGCCCAGACCGCCGTCAGCCATAGAGATTCGTAGCTTTCTCGATTTGGCGGGTTATTACCGTCGGTTCGTTCAGGGATTTTCATTTATTGCATCACCCTTGGCTAAATTGACTCAAAAGGGTGCTCCTTTCAGGTGGTCGGATGAGTGTAAGGCGAGCTTTCAGATGCTCAAGACTGCCTTGACCACAACTCCAGTGTCAGTATTGCCATTAGCTTCAGGTTCATATACGGTATATTGCGATGCTTCTAGAGTTAGTATTGGGTGTGTGTTGATGCAGGAGGGTAGAGTGATTGCTTATGCTTCTCGTCAGTTGAAGCCCCATGAGAAGAACTATCATGTTCATGATTTGGAGTTGGCTGCCATTGTTCACGCGTTAAAAATTTGGAGGCATTATCTCAATGGTGTGTCCTGTGAGGTGTTTGCTAATCATCGCAGCCTCCAGCACTTGTTCAAGCAGAAGGATCTCAATTTGAGGTAGCAGAGATGGTTGGAGCTGCTGAAGAATTATGATATTACTATCTTGTACCGTCCGGAGAAGGCCAATGTAGTGGCAGATGCTTTGAGTAGGAAGGCGGTGAGTATGGAAAGTTTGGCATATATTCCTATTGGGGAGAGACCTCTTGCAGTTGATGTTCAGGCTTGGCCAATCGGTTTGTGAGGTTGGATATTTCGGAGCCCAGTCGGATCTTAGGTTGTGTGGTTTCTCGGTCTTCCTTGTTTGATCGCATCAGAGAGCGCCAGTATGATGATCCTCATTTGCTTGTCCTCAAGGATAGAGTTCAGCACGACGATGCCATAGACGTGACTATTGGTGATGATGGGGTATTGAGGATGCAGCGCCGGATATGTGTGCCCAATGTAGATGGGCTTCGGGAGTTGATTATAGAGGAGGCCCATAGCTTGCAGTATTCCATCCATCCGGGTGCCGCGAAGATGTACCAGGATTTAAGACAGCACTACTGGTGAAGAAGAATGAAGAATGATATAGTAGGGTTTGTAGCTCGGTGTCTCAATTGTCAGTAGGTGAAATATGAGCATCAGAGACCGGGTGGCTTGCTTCAGTAGATAGATATTCCAGAGTGGAAGTGGGAGCAAATCACCATGGATTTCGTAGTTGGACTCCCACAGACTTCGAGGAAGTTCGATGCTATTTGGGTGATTGTGGATCAGCTGACCAAGTCTGCGCACTTCATTCCTATGTGTACTACCTATTCTTCAGAGCGGTTAGCTGAGATTTATATCCGAGAGATTGTTCGCCTGCATGGTGTCCTAGTTTCCATCATTTCAGATAGAGGTACTCAGTTTATATCGCAGTTTTGGAGGGCCGTACAGCGAGAGTTGGGTACTCAGGTTGAGTTGAGCATAACTTTTCACGCTCAGACAGACGGGCAGTCCGAGCGCACTATTCAGATATTGGAGGACATGTTGCGCGCTTGTGTCATTGATTTTGGGGGTTCATGGGACCAGTTTCTACCGCTCGCGGAGTTTGCTTACAACAACAATTACCAGTCGAGTATTCAGATGGCTTCATATGAGGCTTTATATGGGAGACGGTGTAGATCTCCAGTAGGTTGGTTTGAGCCAGGCGAGACTAGGCTTTTGGGTACATACTTGGTACAGGATGCTTTGGACAAGGTGAAAGTGATTCAGGAGCGGCTTTGTACGGCGCAGTCAAAATAAAAGAGTTATGCTGACAGGAAGGTTCGTGATGTGTCCTACATGGTTGGGGAGAAGGTTCTACTGAAGGTTTCACCCATGAAGGGTGTTATGAGATTTGGGAAGAAGGGTAAATTGAGTCCTCGGTTCATTGGGCCTTTTGAGGTGCTTCGGAGGATTGGGGAGGTGGCTTATGAGCTTGCTTTGCCACCTAGCTTGTCGAGTGTGCATTCGGTATTTCATGTTTCTATGCTCCGAAAGTATATTGGCGACCTGTCTCATGTTTTGGATTTTAGCACGGTTCAGTTAGACGGTGATTTGACTTATGATGTGGAGCCAGTGGCTATTTTGGAGCGGCAGATCCGAAAGTTGAGATCAAAGGAGATAGCTTCAGTGAAAGTGCGGTGGAGAGGTCGGCCCGTGGAGCAGGCTACTTGGGAGACCGAGCGGGAGATGCGGAGCAGATATCCTCAACTGTTTGAGGCTTCGGTACGTTTCTTGACTCGTTCGAGGACGAACGTTTGTTTAAGAGGGGGAGGATGTAACGACCCGGCCGGTCGTTTCATGAGTTACATCCCCGTTTCCCCCATTTCTGCTTCTTTATGTGATTTTCAGCTGTATTTTATCGTATCGTGTTGGTTGGTTCGGGTTCGGAGTGGTCATGGAGTGGAATGAGACACTTAGTCTCTTATTTAGAAGCTTAAAATGGAAAAAGTCAACCGGATGTTGACTTATGTGTAGAAGATCTCGGATGTGAATTCTAAGGGTTCAGATAGCTTTGTTAGGTGATTTTTGACTTAGGAGCGTGTTCAGAATGTAATGTGAAGGTTCGTGGTAGATTTAGGCTTGAATTGGCGAAATTGGAAATTTAGCGTTTCCCGGTCGGCAGTGGAAATCTTGATATCGGGGTGAATTCCGAAAATTAGAGTAGGTCTGTTATGTCATTTGTGACGTGTGTGCAAAATTTTAGGTCATTCGGGTAAGGTTTGATAGGTTTCAACATCGTTTGCGGAATTCGGAAGCTTGAAAATCCTTAGGCTTGAATCCGAGGGCGATTTGGTGTTTGATGTTGTTTTGAGTGTTCTGAAGGTTTGAATAAGTTTGAATGGTGTTATGTGACTTGTTGGCATGTTTGGTTGAGGTCACAAGGGCCTCAGGTTGATTTCGGAAGGTTTACGGATCAAGGATAGGATTTGAGGAAGTGCTAAAGATTTCCTTCAGCTGTCATAACCGCACCTGCGGAGTGGGGATCGCAGGTGCAAGGTTCGCAAAAGCGGGAGAGCAGCCGCAGAAGCGGCCAAGGCCAAGGAAGCTAGGAGCCGCTGGTGCGGAAGGAGGAACGCACCTGCGTGACCGCATGTGCGGGTATTAAGACACAGATGCGGTTAAGGGAGAATAAGTGAAAACCGCAGATGCGGTTGGTTTGACCGCAGAAGCGACTTATGCACCGCAGAAGCAGAAGTTCTAGGCAGAAAAGTATATAAGTTCTCCTTCGCGAATTTCAGTCCATTTTCCATCATTTTTAGACGAGATTGGAGCTCCAAGCAGTGATTTCAAGAGGGAATCGAGGGGTATCAGTAAGGTAAGCTACGTGGGCTTTATTAATTGTGTTTGTGATGATTTTTCCACTGTCTAATCATGGAATTTAGTGGGAATTTTGAGAGAAGTGAAAGGGTTGGGGCTTGAGTTTTGGAGAGCTTTGATTGGGGATTTGAGGGACCATTTGGGGTCCGATTTTGATAATTTTGGTATGTATAGACTCGGGAATGAAAGGAGTTTCTAGTTTTGTAATTTTTGTTGGATTTCGAGACATGGGCTCGAGGGGCCGGGTTTGAGAAAATTCGGGATTTTGGGTCTAATTTGATAATTTTCGTGTGGGTTTCATTCCTTTAGTGTATATTGATGTTAATATACTGATTTTGGTTAGATCTAGAGTATTTGGAGGCCGAATCGAGAGGCAAGGGTATCGCAGATTAGAGTTTTGACTTGGTTTGAGTTAAGTAACGCTTCCAAACTTGGTTCTGAGGGTTCGAAACCCCGAACGATGTGTTCCATGATTAAATATTAAGGTGACGCAAATGTCAAGTGACGGGCGTGTGGGCGTGAACTTGAGAGTGGGAGCACACGGTGCATTTTCATACATTTCTGGCATTGATATGTAGAGTTTTACTGCGCTTTATACTTCACATTGTTCGGATTAGCATTTTGCTTTACTATCAAGTTGGATAATTGAGTCGCCAGCATGCCTACTTTTCTGTACAGTTTAAATGTGTTATAATTGCTGAGATTTAGTTCGTCACTACCTATCAGTCCATAGTTTGGACTTGTTACTTACTAAGTTGGTGTACTCACGTTACCCCTACACCTTGTGTGAAGATCCAGGTATCTCAGGGCACGGTAGCGGCTGTTGACTATTCCAATCGCGGATTATCACCGGAGATAGCGAGGTAGCTACCTGGCGATCGCAGTTCCGCCTTTCTCCTTCTTTATCTTCCTTCTAGTATATTTTGGACATTTCATACTATTTTGGTCTAGTTGTGTTTCGGAACAAATGTAGTATTGCTCATGACTTAGTGACACCCGAGGTCAGGCTTTTATTTTCAGCTTTTATTTTGGTTTTGACTTTATATCTTTTTATGGAATTTCAATTGAAAATGGTATTATTTAAGCTTTAAATGAAATGTTGAACTATTTTGGAAATGTGTCGGCTGGCCTAGTTTCATGATAGGCGCCATCACGACCGGGTCAGTTTTGGGGTCGTGACAGTTCATTTTGAACTCTAGCGCATCGTTCAGCTATTTGAGGCCATGAGCAGCTTCACTTGAGGTATTATGACTTGCACGCGTGGTCGGAATTGCATTGCGGGAAGTTCGGAGTTGATTTGGAAGGAAAATTCTCATTTCGAAAGCTTTAAGTTGGAAGAATTGACTAAGATTTGATTTTTGAATAAACGACCTCGGAATCGGGATTTGAAGGTTCCCACAGGTTTGTATGATGATTTCAGACTCGGGCGTACCAGGTTTTGGATGACCCGGGAACATTTCAGCGCCTATTATGGATAATTGGCATTTTGGAAGAATTTCATGAATTTGGGTTGAAGTGCGTTTCAATGTCATCGATGTCAGTTTGGGATTCCGAGTCCGGGAATAGCTCCGTATGGTGATTCTGGTATTGGGAGCGCGTCCGGAAGTGGATTTGGAGGTCCGTGGGTCATTTTGGGGTCACTTGGCGAAAGCTAGAAATTTGAAGGTTTTTGAGAAGTTTGACCGGGAGTGGACTTTTTGATATCGGAGTCAAATTCTGATTCCAAAAGTTTGAGTAAGTCCATAATGTTGATTATGACTTGTGTGCAAAATTTGAGGTCAATCGGACGTAATTTGATAGGCTTCGGCATCGAATGTAGAAGTTTGAAGTTCTAAAGTTCATTAAGCTTGAATTGGAGCGCGATTCAATGTTTTAACATTGTTTGATGTGATTTGAAGGCTCGACTAAGTTCGTAATGTGTTTTGGAACTGGTTGGTGTGATTGGGCGGGGTCCCGGGTGCCTCGGGTGGATTCTGGATGGTTAACGGATCGAATTTGAACTTGGATAAAGGGCTAAAGCAGCTGGGCTTCTGGTGTAATCACATCTACGCTTGGACAGTCGCAGGTACAAGCTCGCAGAAGCGATCCCTTGACCGCAGAAGCGGCCCAGCATGGGCTGCCCAGCCATAGCAGAAGCGAAATAAGATCGCACCTGCAAAGGCGCATGTGCGAAGGTGAGGTTCGCAGGAGCGGGGACAGTCGTAGGTGCGAAAGTCGTTGGGCAGTGAGGTTTCTTTAAAACGGGACTTGGCCCATTTTTCTCTCATTTTCATTTGGTTTAGGTGATTTTTGAGAGCTTCAAGGGAAGATTTTCATCAAGCAACTCAAGGTAAGTGATCCCCACTTATTATAAGTTAAATACATGGGTTGTATAAGGATTTAAACATGGAAATTAGTAGAAATTGTGGGGTTTTTGGTAGAAGACCAAAAATTTGGTATTTTGGATTTTGATCGCGAATTTGGGCATGGAATTGAGAATAAACTATATATTGGAGTTCTTGAGGTTATGGGTAAAGTTTATCTTCAAAAAATTTCAGAATCCGGGCACGTGGGCCCGAGGGTGATTTTATCAACTTTTCAAGCGAAGTTGGGAATTTGTTTAAATTGAATTATTGTGAGTATTAGAGTGTATATTTATTGATTTGCACATTTGTTTGACTAGTTTTGAAGCGTTGGGCATCGGTTTGAACTGTAGGAAAGGCTTGGGAGTCGGCTTGGAACTTCGGAGCGAGGTAAGTCTCCTTTCTAACCTTGTAAGAGGGAATTAATAATTCAATATGTGCTTCTATATGTGGGGGGCTACGTAAACACAAGGTAACGAGAGTCTGTACGTAGCTACTAGCTATGCCTATGTCCGGGTAGTTTTATGCTTACATCATGCCTTGTTGATATTGTTGTTGATTTATGATTATTGTTTGCCTTGAGAAGGAATAAGATTGAGGTGGCGTAATAATTGTGTTGAAAGGAATTTAAATTGAGGAATTTAAGATTTTAAGAGTTTCTACTGAACTTCGTATTTTCGAAAAGAATTGAGGAATATTATAATAACTTAAGAAATCTATGTGTAACCGCGTCGCATGTATGTTCCGCGAGTGGGGTGATTTCCTTAAAAAGCTTCAAGTTGAATTTCCCTTGTTTTGAAAAGAATCAAGAAAGAGATACGATTTAAACGTTAAATCTATATTTGACCACGTCGCAAGTATGATTGCGAGCGGGGTAATTCCTTAAACTTATATTTGACCGTGTCGCAAGTATGATTCGCGAGCGGAGTAATTCCTTAAATTTATATTTGACCGCGTCGCATGTATGATTCGCAAGCGGGGTAATAGATGCATCTATGGTTCGCGCGTTTAACCCTCGGCAGTGCATAATTTTACATTTATGTTAGATCGGACCGAACGTCCTCGGTGGAATTTATGTGTGATACTAGAACTAGAAACCCTTTCCACAACTTGTATAAATTTGTTATTTGAGAGATCATATGTTTTAAAGGAAGGAAGTGATTTAGGTTTCTTAAATATGGGGAAGACTTGTTCAGTTATTTCTTGTTCTGAGTCTTATTGATGTATATCATGCTTAATCAGAATTTCATATTATCATATTATTGGACCACTAGTAAGTGTCAGAGTCGACCTCTCGTCACTACTTCTTCGAGGATACTTACTGGGTACGCGTTGTTTTCGTACTCATACTAGACTTGCTGTACATTTTGTTGTACAGGCACATGTGTGTTCAGTGACCTTGTGGGCGCAGCGCCGTGGTTGATACGGGGACTTAGGTGAGCTGCATATTGTGAGACGATCCGCAGCCAGCAGAGTCTCCTTCAGAGTACTTGTACTTCCTTTTCTGTCCAAATGTGTATTTCGGACAGTTATTGTATTTTATTTTACTTCCTAGTAAATGCTCATGCACTTGTGACACCGCGTTCTGGGATGATTATGGGTTTTTCAGTATTGAAATTTGCTAGGAACATTATTATTTACTCTGTGAAGTTCATTATTTATTATTGAATTTAAGGATATTATGATTTCAAAAATACTAAAATGAGAACTAAATTAACTATTTGGTGTTGGCTTACCTAACAGTGGTGTCCGACGTCATCACGACCTTTAATGAATTTTGGATCGTGACAATATCCCCAATCCAAAACCAGCAAGGTTTAGAAAATCCAATACCTATTTGGACTTGCACAAACAAACATAATTTGGGCTCTATTTCGCAATAAATATGAGAGTTATTCACGAAGAAAGTACCCCTAGTGTTTTCGCTTGGAATAAAGGAGAGAATTAAGATGTACGGACTAAGGAGTTTATATTAATTATAGTAATAACTGCATGTTTCTTGTTTTGATTTTTTTTTTTTAAATGTTAGCGTGAGACAAAAAAATCTGTGTTAAAGAATTTGAAACGTCTTCTCTTGTAAATTCCTTCAAATGGAAATTTTTTATTTTGCACTACTGAATGAGCATTATGCACAATTCATTAGTAACTCTATATTTGTTTGGTTTGGAATATAAAATCGGCTCTGATTACTTCTTTAGTCCCATTGTAGTTTCTTACTAAAAAAGAAGTTGACAATGGCATATATTTTACTTAAATTAAGTTTTAGTTATAATGCCCTAAATTTGTCCTTTTTGTGGATTGCAAAATAAAATTTTGTTTCTAACTTTACAGTTTTCCCCTATTTTTTCTTTATATTGTGATAGTTAATTGGAGCTTGCAACAGTATTAACAAAATATTGAATTGTACTGATAATCGGCATAAAGTATGTATATTTTGATATATATCGCCTCGCATTTTACTTATGTTTCGATGATTTGACATGTTTAATATGAAGATTTGTGCTAAATTATGGTGTTTCTATATGTAGGAATCATTCGGATGCAATTTGGGACGAAAGAGCGCGAATTGTAGCGAAATCGGAGCAAAAAGGCAAAAAGTCAATTTTGAGGGCCACAGCCAACGTGGGGCGCTGGCTGTGGCGCTGTTTCCAGAACTCAAATATTTTGAGCGCCAGGGCCAGCGCCCCACGCTGCCCTGGACGCTCGGGTCGCTAGAGTATCCCATTCTGACTTGGACTCGGTTATTTTCACCTCAAGATGCCTCCAATTGATAGAAAAGCCATCCTAAAACCTATTTTGAGGGAAGAGGACGTTTTTGAGAGGAAAACACAAGCATAGAGCCGCCGTGGAGGCCGGAATTCATCAAGTTCCATCTTTTCTTCCATCAAACTTAGTAATTTTTATGTTTCTTTGTATGATTTGTTGTTTTGCTACCATGTCTATGTGGATCTAAACTTCACGTTCTAGGGTTGTGGTTCTTTCATGACTATCGTTATTCGTATATTGATTTTGATTTCTTAGTTTATCATATTGGTTTATTTATTTAATCCTGCACTTAATTATTTGATTGCTTGATCACCAATTGAATACTATCTACGAATCTTGAATTGAACTTGAAAGTGGGAATTCTAGATTGCATATAGGATTGAGTAGAGCAAGTTCTTGAACCTGGGCATCGGGGAACGGATTCGCGGTTAGGATAGACATATACCTAATTGCCTTGCTTGGTTGATTTACAGGAATTATAAATGCGTTCTTGTTAGTTCTAATTCCATAGACATATAGGAGTTAGGTTAGCTTGAATAGGCGAGTAAGAACTCGACAGATTCTTATGAGCAATATTAACCATGTTAATCAATAAACTAGATAAATTAGTTAGTCAATTCAATTGAAGAATACAATAGGAATGATAGATAGCCTATAACCCTAGATCGTTTTCATTTCATTGATATCATAAAAATCTGCTCTTTCTCTGTTCAAAGTTCATTATTTATATTTCCTAATTTAATTAGTTTAGAACCAAATATTTCTAGGTTTAATTCTTGTTTAGATTATTAAGATAGTCTAATTTAGTTAATAGTTAATCACAAGTCCTTGTGGGTTCGACATCCGACTTTTAGTCACTTTATTACTTGACGATCGCGTATACTTGCGTGTGCGTTTGGTCGCAACAAGTTTTTGGCGCCGTTGCCGGGGACTTAGAATTAGCTGTTTTTCTAGATTAGGCTTTTAATTTTATCCATTTTGTTTTGTATATATTTTTATTTTTATAACAATTTGATTTTTCTCTTATTGTGTTTATAGTTCTCTCAACATGACATCTGGGGATGAAATATCTGGAGGTAAGGTTATTAATGAAGACGCTTGGTTGACGGAAGACTTTTATGGACCGTCTTTTTGGGCTTGTCATGACCTGAACTCTGAGAGGTCTGAATTTGAATATGGGAGTAAGGGTTGGTATTGGGAAGAATATTCACGATTAAGGGAATATGAGGAACGACGTTGTCTTCTAACAACGTTGGTGAATGATTGGTCTAAGGAGAGAGATGATCTTGCAATTAAAATTGATAATTTTAGCTTGGTTGTGCATAACTTAGATGCAGATTTGAGTGCGAAGGTTGATGCGTGTAACGCCCAATAATTTAATGATGAGTTGTGTGAAGCCGAGAAAAATCTTCTAGACCAAATTGAGGAGCTAAAACGAGAATACCAATTATTAGACCATGTTTTTCTTGAGGATGCCAATGTTGAGAAGAGTGATCTAGAGTCATATCAGGGCGTAGATAACATTACTTTGAGAGACTTGAGTGTGTGTAAATATGGGGATGCAAATAGTAGTAAAATTCATGAGTTAGGGCGCATTAGACCTCATTCTAATCATTTTTCCACATTGTGTTTAGATAGTAAGATAGTAGCCGAGCCATCTGAGCCAATGAGGGGGCCAAAGAGTGAGGATGAGAGTGCCTATATTCTTGAATTTGTTGTGCCAAAAAAAAAAATTACATTCCTCATCTAAAGGCCAAGAAGTGCAGAGTGAAAAAATTATTACTTGGCCTGGTTATCATTGTAGCCCCACCACTGGAGCATAGCCGCAGACTGGATGCCATGTTAGGGGTACAATTCATAAGTTCGAGGTGGAGGAAAAAGGGGTTCACGTCGTGCCGCGATGTTAGATTAGGCGCTTGTTGGGAGGCAACCCAGCTTTACTGCTTTCTTTTATTTTTGATTTTTTTTTCTTATTGTATTATTTTGTAGTGTTGTTTTATTTTGTAGGATTTTGAGCATAGGGAGCAAAGCCATAGGAAGTGTGCAAAAGTGAGCCATGTGGTTGGAACTAAGTGTGGGGTGCCCGCACAAAGGATCATACCTGGGAGAAATCTGAGTATCCCGTGAGCTGCTAATGCTTCGGCCTTTGGCCTACCAGGGAGTCTCTTTTACCCTCTTGTTATTTACAGTGTGCATTGAGGACATTGCACAATTTTAAGTGTGGGGTGAGGAGATTGTTTTGTGCTATCCGAGGTTAGTTGTAGTATTCTTTCTTAGTGTGGTAGATTTTATGTAAAGAAAAAAAATATTTGGAAAAAAAATGAAAATTGAAAAACAAAAGTAGAAAATTTGGACTTTTCCCGACGATGGATCTGTTGGACAATTTTCTTGAGGGATTAAAGTCCGATTAAAAATACCAAAAAGATTTTCTTTTTATTTTTTTAGTTTTTAGGTAGTTAGGTAGTATCCCTTGGTTTTTCTTTCGACACCGGTTCTTTTCCAAGGGTATAGCTCGAACCGGGTATTCTAGTTTAGTTTTTTTATTATTATTTTTTTCTTTCTTAGGAGTAGGAAAAGGGAAAGTGAGGTGCTTTGAGATACCTATTGACATAGTTGGTGTTGGCAATTTAAGTTATGGCATGCGCTTTGTCTTTCGGCATATATGATTTAAATTGTAATGCCCAAGTAAAGTAAGTAGCCTATTCTTCGATGCCTTCTTCTCAGTTGATTGACTTGTATGCTAACTAGTGCATTATTGCTTTAAAATTCTCAACTTGCTAGCTTGCTTGACTTGAGAGTTGCACAGAACCGTCTTGACTGAGTCAAGTGCCATGTGTGTGTAAGGATTGTTGATATTCTGTATTGTCCTGTGTAGTCTAGAACTTGCCCCGTGTGTTAATCAACGCAAAATCATTAAGTTATGCTGGTCGAGGAGATGATGTAGGCGTTTCTTGCTTGACCATGAAGGTGCTTGTGTCACTTATAAATAAAAGTTTCCCATTGCTAGCCCTTTGAGCCTATAGACCGTTTCCTTGATACCCACATTACAAGCCATACTCCTATTTTGTTCTTGATTTGAGAATGTTGAACCTTTAACTCCTAAGGCACTTAGTCGCTAAAAGAAGTAAGGGGAGAGATTTGGGAGTTACTTTCGAGTGGAACCATGGAAGGGCCCTTGAGGTGCACTAAGATTGTGAATAAAAGTCACTAGCTTAAGAACTTCAATGCATGGAGTGTGTGTAGAAAAGAAAAAAAAATGTACAAGAAAAAGCAAAATAAAAGTTCAAATAATGTGAAAAGATACACACCTCTTAATATTTTTTTCATTCATGCTAGTGAATCCATGGAGGTGCTTAATTGAAAAAAAAGGGCTATGTTATATATGGTGTATGACAAGTGAATGGGTTGAGAACAAATTGAGCTTGATTTTCAAGTGTAGTATATTAAGGTGCTTAGGAGGGTTAGTCACTATTCCTAAATATATCCTACCCGTCCCTTAGTCTACATTACAACCTTAAAGTCCTAATTGATCCTAGATTTGGCTAGCTTAGATTAGTAGAGATATACACTACGGGCAAGCTTATGGTACGACCACGGGATTCACATGAATTCTTTGTGAGAGTGAGTGAATTTTGTTCAATTGTGTGATGTCCTTGAATTATGTTCAATGACATATTTAAATGTGGACTTTGATAATCACTCTTTGGTTTGTGGTGAGGGCACTTGGTCTCGTGATGGATTTGTGATGTTGTACACTTTCTTTTGTTGGGTGAGTGTGTAAGTTGAGGATACTTAGTGTAACGAGTCATCTCTTGAGGTAAGGTGGTTGTGGAGAGGTTGCTTGAGTTGGTTGAATAGTATTGTATATACTTGGGCTAATTTGAAAATGGGAAGAATGTGAAATTTGCGTGTTCACACTTAATTGCCGATATAGATCATAGTCCAAAGGTAGGGTGTTTGATTGAATTAATTGTGAAATGCTCTTTCATAGTGATAAGTATGTTTTGGGGGATTGATTTAGTTCCATTGCTCGAGGACGATCAAGAGTCTAAGTGTGGGCTGTTGATAATCGGCATAAAGTATGTATATTTTGATATATATCGCCTCGCATTTTGCTCATGTTTCGATGATTTGAGATGTTTAATATGATGATTTGTGCTAAATTATGGTGTTTCTATGTGTAAGAATCATTCGAATGCAATTTGGGACGAAAGGGCGCGAATTGGAGCGAAATCGGAGCAAAAAGGCAAAAAGTCAATTTTGACGCAGTTTCCAGAACTCAAATATTTTGAGCGCTAGGGCCAGCGCCTCACGCTGCCCTGGACACTCGGGTCGCTAGAGTATCCCATTCCGACTTGGACTCGGTTATTTTCACCTCAAGATGCCTCCAATTGATATAAAAGCCATCCTAAAACATATTTTGAGGGAGGAGGACGTTTTTGAGAGGAAAACACAAGCATAGAGCCATCGTGGAGGCCGTAATTTATCAAGTTCCATCTTTTCTTCCATCAAACTTAGTAATTTTTATGTTTCTTTGTATGATTTGTTGGTTTGCTACCATGTCTATGTGGAGCTAAACTTCACGTTCTAGGGTTGTGGTTCTTTCATGACTATCGTTATTCGGATATTGATTTTGATTTCTTAGTTTATCATATTGGTTTATTTATTTAATCCTGCACTTAATTATTTGATTGATTGATCACCAATTGTATACTATCTACGAATCTTGAATTGAACTTGAAAGTGGGAATTCTAGATTGCATATAGGATTGAGTAGAGCAAGTTCTTGAACCTGGGCATCAGGGAACGGATTCGCGGTTAGGATAGACATATACCTAATTGCCTTGCTTGGTTGATTTACAGGAATTATAAATGCGTTCTTGTTAGTTCTAATTCCATAGACATATAGGAGTTAGTTTAGCTTGAATAGGCGAGTAAGAACTCGACAGATACTTATGAGCAATATTAACCCTGTTAACCAATAAACTAGATAAATTAGTTAGTCAATTCAATTGAAGAATACAATAGGAATTTTAGATAGCCCATAACCCTAAATCGTTTTCATTACACATTGATATCATAAAAATCTGCTCTTTTTCTGTTCAAAGTTCATTATTTATATTTCTTAATTTAATTAGTTTAGAATCAAATATTTCTAGGTTTAATTCTTGTTTAGATAATTAAGATAGTCTAATTTAGTTAATAGTTAATCACAAGTTCTCGTGGGTTCGACATCCGACTTTTAGTCACTTTATTACTTGACGACCGCGTATACTTGCGTGTGCGTTTGGCCGCAACATGTACCAATCCGCTTACAAGCTAAAAGCTTCCCCTTACGAACTTGATCTTTTTCATGAGCTAAGCAAATTGAATTCGATAGAGTATGAATTTAATTTAAAACTTCAAACTAGAACCTATTCTTGCTTTGGTAGCACATTATATTGAATTACATAACCAACATATAGAATCGGCAGCCATTTAACTATGTTTTACATTATTACTCAATATAGCGAATTAATTATAGTGAATAATGTCAGCTAGGAACAGAATTATAGTAAAGTGTCATCATGTTTAACTCAAAAGACTTGCACCTAATACTCACTTCTTTTCTTCTTTTCAAATACTTCACTATCGGAGCTAGCATGCATGAAAGGAATGGTGATTCCCATGATCAAATCCGAATTATAGTGAACTGTATCATATATTTAACTCCATAAATAAAATAACAAATCGTACTGTACACGGGTGGGACGGGTTGAAATTTTACGGGTTAAGACAAAACCCGCCCAGCCCGGCACTGTCTACCATTCCTAGACGTACACCTAATATTTACTCTTTTCTTCATAGCAAACACTTCACTACCGGAGCATGAAAATTATATTAGTGATCGGAAAATCATTTCTTCGCAAGGAATAGTAATGTCCATGTCGTGATCAAAGCCAAATTCTTCCTCGCCGCAACAAAGGAGCCACTGAAACTCGGGATTAGTCAAAAAAGAAATTGGTACGACGTATGGAGTTCGATTTTCTCCTACATAAACTGCAAAATGTCCTTTTGGTACGTCAATGGGAAGGCAGTAGTCTTCGTCGTCATAGCTGTATTTCTTACCCAAACTCGAGCACTTTTTCAGAATTTTCTTCAAAACTGCAGCCTGTGGCAGCTTGTTTGATTTCCTGATGGCCATGTTTGCGAACTATATATATTCTTGAGAAAATACTAAAGAAAGTTGACAACTTTAGAAAGAAGAAGAAAGACCAATACTTACTTTAGCTTTGAAAGAGAGAGATATTAGCTTTGGGATAGAAAGAAGTAGTGGAGCTATTTATGGAGAAAGATTTCATTGTTTATGAAGAAACCAACGTATTTGTAAATGTAAAACAAGATTAATTACATGGGATTTGCTCGCCAACAACTTGATTCTTGGATGATCCTAAAAATATTTTAATAACCGACGGGAATTGTTCTAAGTTCTAACAGAATAGAAAGTACATGGGTGTTTTTACCAAGTGACAGAAATGCAAATCTATATATAAGTTGGCAGAAAAAGTCAAATGAACTACTAATCACGCCCAACTTTAGTTTTAAAAAGGATAAACGGTTGTTGCAAATATAATCCGGTCTAAAAGTCCGGAGTCGTATCCCACAGAGAACTAAGGTTTCACTATAACTGTTCAATATCACTCGGAAAACAAGCTTGAACAATTCCTAAGTTATAATATTAAGATTTTTATATCTAACTAATTAACTAAGAAACTAAAGCATTAAATTAACAACTAAAGATACTAAGGGTTGGAGATTAAACTTAGGAGGTCTAGAGTTATGATTTCCCCAAATGTTGGAATCCTTCATGTTATGTTCCCTACAATTTCGCATATGTATTCTCTACTGATCGTGATCACTTTAGGTGCCGTAATTCTCTCTCGAGCAACTACAACAATTTACTAGACATATTCTCTCGAACTACGCTAGTTGGCTTTATCTAACCGCTCATTATGACCACGTCAAGGCTTTGTTATTTTTAAACCTGCCTTTAAACCCGCTGTATTGATTTCTCACATACGTTAGAAATGACGTTGTTCAACAACCACCTAAATATGTATCCTTTCTCAAGCAACATATAATAACTAGGCACAATCAATCGATGGTCATTCAATCAACTGAAATAAGCACGTAGTTGAACAAATAGACAAATTCAAAGGTTAAATTGTATTAAAACATAACAAGAATTCATCCTCCGAGAGGTTCCATCAAAACCCTAGATAACTAGCTATTCATAATAGTTTGCAAAAATACAATACTAGAATTCATAACCAATAATGGAAATAGGAAGAAGGAAGTGAAAAACTCGTAGAAGAATTCTCCGCCTTGCTCCCAGTGTGTTCTTGCCTCCTTAGGTCGAATCCCCGGTCTCCTTAGCCTCTTTAGGTCTAAATTATGTCAAAAGTATGTCAAAGATCCTCAAAATACCGTTTTTTCATGTATATATACCAAGTATGGTTGGGCTCAAACAATTATACCTTCTCGTACGCGGAAAAGGACACTTTTTCCGGGCATGACGTGCGCGGCCGCGGTTGGACCGCGCATATCCACTTTGATTCTGCTTGACAAGCGCGGCCTGAGCGCGGCTGCGCACTTGACGCGCACTTTTCACCCTGTTCTGTTAGGAATTTGGAAAAACATAAAACTCAAAAGTTGTATCCCTTTGAGTTATCTTTCCAGCCATATATTGTGGAGCCCAAATGGAGTTCTGAGAAAAATGTTATGTGCATTTTACTAGACAGTACACAATATGCCTACTCGATTCGTCGTTCGTTCTTAACTATCATCCGTTGATCCCCGAACGCGATCCCGGCTTAATTCCTTGGGCTTTTACTCAGACTTCAAATCTGCAAATCACTTGAATTCATTCCATAACCTCTACATAGCTCGGAATCACTCCTACAAAGCATAAAACACACAATTAGTGCAAAACACTAGCGATTAAAGCGCAAACTCAATTAAAGTGCAGTAAAGGAATGTAATAATCGACTAAAATGCGTAATTATAGCCTATCATCAACACCCCCACTTAAACCATTGCTCGTCCTCGAGCAATCAAACTACACTTTATATAGACACGACCTTTTTAAACAATTCTCCTAACTTATCACACCAAGAATATTTAAATAGACTAAGCACAAAAGAATAACATCTTCACCTCAAGATTTGACTCACAGGTACCATGCATTATTCACAACTCATCCACTTACTCTAACGTAGAGGTCACTGTCATTACCTTTCCTTCATGAATCAAGTGCCCTTACACAACAAACGAGAGTAGTTCTACATAATAAAATTTAAGAACACTTAGGAACTCAAGATAGAAAGAATTCACTCTCTCAGAAATAACATTTATATGCCACAAAAGATGCACTATAGGCTTGCCTGTAGTGTACTACTCTACTAATCGAGCTCATTCCGTCAAAGATCAAGTAGGACTTTATTTGGTTGTAATGTAGGCTGCAGGACGGGTAGGATACATTTGGATATAAGAGTGACTACACCTCCCTAAGCACTTTAATACATATACTTTAACATTCAAGTTCCACCTTCACATTAATGTATATTACCCCATACTTCTTTAAGAACAATTACATCAAGAGTCACCACTTATCAAGGAATAATTTTTTTTTCACAGCAATACAACTATTTTTCCATTTTCTTTCTTTTTAAATTCAAGCGGCTCTTACTTTTTCAAAACAGTGCACGTTTCTCCTTATTTCATTAGTTCCACTCAAAAGCCAAACCAACCACCCCACACTTTAACTTTTAACCAGGTCATAACAATTCAAGTGCTCATGAGAAGTGAAAAGGTTCAAATAGATGGTTAATTCAAATAATTGGGTAAGGCTTGTAATGTGGTTGCCAAAAAAACAGGATTATAGGCTCAAAGGGGTTAAATACGATACATAACAATTAGGCGAGTAAAATATACATATCTGGCTAAACAAAGAAACGCCTATATCATTTCCAAGATTGAACAAAACTACTATTTCGCTCTGTAAACACACGGGGCAAGTTCTAGGCATCAAATGCAATACACAGAATACAACAACCCTCACACGCACATGGCACATGACTCACTCAAGATTGGATCATCAAGACACTCTAGTCAAAGCAGTTAAGCAAAGTTAAGAACATACAATTTAAGGTACTTATACAAGAGTAAAAAACTGAGCCTAAGCGTCACAACCAAAGTACTCACTATTCTCAAGGCATAACAAAGTCAAGAGATATTGCTTCAATTCAAAACACAACACAATGGCTCCTATTCCTAAAAAAAAAACTAACTATACCCGGTTCAAATAAAACGATTGGAAAAGAACCGCGGCACAAAGAAAAACCAAGGGGTAATTGCTACACTACCTAACAAAAGAAAATCTTTTGTCCTTTTTTTTCTTTAGACTTAAATCCCTCAAGAAAATTGTCTAGGATATCCATCGTCGGGAAAAGTCCAATCTTTTTTTTAGAAGCATTATTCAATTAAATTAACACAGTTAAAGTAGCATAGAAAGTCACCCAGACAATCTCCTCACCCGACACTTAAAATTGTGCATTGTCCCCAATGCACATCATAACTATAAGAGGGTAAAAGAAACTCCCTGGTAGGCTAAAGGCCGAAGTACTAGCAGCTCATGGGGTACCCAGACTTCTCCCATGCTTGGTCCTTCGTGCGGGTACCTCACACTTAGTTCCAACCATCTGGTTTGATGTTGCATCCATCCAATAGCTTTGCTTTCCATGCTCCTGGAAAATCAAAAATTGACACTACAAAAATAGTACAATTAAAATAAAATACAAAATAAATAAAAGAAAGCAGTAAAGCTGGGCTGCCTCCCAACAAGCACTTGATTTAACGTCGCAGCACGACGTGAATCACTTTCTGCCTCCACCTTGAGCTTATATTGAACCCCCAATTTGGCATCAAGTTTTCGACTATGCTCCAGGGGTGGAGGAACAAATCTAATTGGCCCAAGCAACCACTGTACTATTCTACACTTCTTGGCTTTTTGATGAGGTATGTAGTCCTGTCTTTCTGGCAAGAAAAATTCCAGAATGTAGGCACCTTGTTCCTCATTCCTTGACTTCTCAATCGGCTCGGATGGCTCTATTTCCATATCGTTATCCAAGCACAATGTAGAAAAATGTTTGGAGTGAGGATCAATGCTCTCACACACATGAACTTCAGGACTTTCAGCATCCTCAACATCAATGATACCAGAGTCAACAAAATTTATATCCTCAATGTCCTTGGCTGGCTCTAGTCTCACGTCTTCAACATCGACATCCTCAAATTGTAGTTGGCTAGGTTGTTGATGTTCTACTCTGACCTCCTCAATTAGCACCTTAAATTCACGCTCTTCTTGGCTCATATCCCCAAAATTGGTTTGCTGAGCATTAAAAGCTTCAACCACTTGACTCACTTGAGCCTCCAAGTTGTGAATAGTTGCCTCTTGCCTTTCTATCTGCAATTGTTTCTCATTATTTTGTTCCAGAAGACACTTTAACATATCCTTGATCTCCTTCAAGTCCGCATCCCCAGGATATTTATTCCTATTAACTTCACAAGAAAAGGTAGAACCATCATAGTAAGGGGTTGGGGGAAGATAAGAAATATAAGCACAACCATGAAAGTGACCATTTTTACCACCACGCACATCACACACATTCCACAAATAAGATTGAGTTGGTGCACATAACTCGCTCTCGAGAATATTTTGATAATTTTTATACGGATGGTTTCCTTCACAATATGTATGAGGATCAATAGTAGAACTATCTACACCTAAATTCCCATAATTCCAAGATGTCATATTTCTCAAATCATCACTTATAATAAAATAAGAAAAACAAAATAAAAACAAAAAAAAAAAAACAAAGTAAAAGTTCAAACTCGAAACCTAGCAATATATACAACTACAACTACACCGTTAGTTCCCCGGCAACGTCGCCAAAATTTGATCACTCCCAACTCTAGTCCTAAAAAGGATAAGCGGTCGCTGCAAATATAATCCGGTCTAAAAGTTCGGAGTCGAATCCCACAGAGAACTAAGGTTTCACTATAACTGTTCAATATCACTCGGAAGACAAGCACGAACAATTAAGTTATAATATTAAGATTTTTATATCGAACTAATTAACTAAGAAACTAAAGCAGTAAATTAACAACTAAAGATACTAAGGGTTGTAGATTAAACTTAGGAGGTCTAGAGTTATGATTTCCCCAAATGTTGGAATCCTTCATGCTATGTTCCCTACAATTTCGCCTATGTATTCTCTACTGATCGTGAGCACTTTAGGTGCCGTAGTTCTCTCTCGAGCAACTACAACAATTTACTCCACATGTTCTCTCGAACTACGCTAGTTGGCTTTATCTAACTGCTCATTATGACCACGTAAAGACTTTGTTATTTCTAAACCTGCCTTTAAACCCATTGTATTGATTTCTCACCTACGTTAGGAATGACGTTGTTCAACAACCACCTAAATATGTATCCTTTCTCAAGCAACACATAATAAATAGGCACAGTCAATCGATGACCATTCAATCAACTAAAATAAGTACGTAGTTGAACAAATAGACAAATTCAAAGGTTAAATTGTATTAAAACATAACAAGAATTCATTCTCCAAGAGGTTCCATCAAAACCCTAGATAACAAATTAGTTATTCATAATAGTTTGCAAAAATACAATATTAGAATTCATAACCAATAATGAAAAGAGGAAGAAGGAAGTGAAAAACTCGTAGAAGAATTCTCCGCCTTGCTCCCAGTGTGTTCTTGCCTTCTTAGGTCGAATCCCCAGTCTCCTTAGCCTCTTTAGGTCTAAATTATGTCAAAAGTATGTCAAAGGTCCTCAAAATACCGTTTTCCCATATATATATACCAAGTAGAGTTGGGCCCAAACAATTATACCTTCTCCTACGCGGAAAGGACACTTTTTCCGGACATGACGTGCGCAACCGCGCTTGGACCGCGCATATCCACTTTGATTCTGACGCGCACTTTTCACCCTGTTCTGTTAGGAATTTGGGAAAACGTAAAACGTGAAAGTTGTAGCCCTTTGAGTTAGCTTTCCAACCATATATTGCGAAGCCCAAATGGAGTTCTGAGCTAAAAGTTATGTGCATTTTACTAGACAGTGCGCAATATGCGTACTCGATTCGTCGTTCGTTCTTAACTATCATCCGTTGATCCCCGAACACGATCCCTGCTTAATTCCTTAGGCTTTTACTCAGACTTCAAAGCTCCAAATCACTTGAATTCATTCCATAACCTCTACGTAGCTCGGAATCACTCCTACAAAGCATAAAACACACAATTAGTGTAAAACATTAGCGATTAAAGCGCAAACTTAATTAAAGTGCAGTAAATTGGAATGCAATAATCGACTAAAATACATAATTATAGCCTATCATCAACTGTCACATTCAAATATCAATTCATTCCTCGAAAGAATATGATGCCACGTACAAGAAATTACCAGTGGATTAGCATTTTTTGACATTATATGTGTTTTTAGATTTTACAAATGAGGGTAATTATGGGAGAAAATACCAGTACTTGTTTGCACTTGGAATAAGGACAATTCAGCTGTACGGCTAGCATATATCGGGTGGAAATCAAGAAAGAAGTTAAATTAATAATTATTGCAGTAACATAGAATATACCTATAGATTATTAACTTTTCTGTTTTCTCCTTTTGTATCAGACTTCCTTTTCCCAGAGCTTATACAAAATGACAACAAAATGTCACATAAAAGTGGAACAGAGGGAGTAATAAATAAACTACCCGATGCTAGGATCAAGCCATTAGAAGTTTTGATTGCTTAAACATTAGACCAAGAATTGAAATAGTCATGCTAAATCAATTTCTTAGATTGCTACTTCTTGTTGATTCTGCTCTTCACGTCAACTGTAAAGAGTTGATGCTTTTGTGTAGTTGATTAACTTATCATTTGACACTATAGCTAGAGGAGGAATTAGTCTCTCCGTGCAGTAAGAAGCATGTTCTTCTCGAGTCACCTGATGAGCATTCAGAGGCTATTTCTCCCCTGTCCAGAACTCTTTTAGTTTTACCGTACATTTTGAGGTCTTTGTCCGTAGTATCATGCAGGCCATAGCTCTGGCTGTTCATAAATACTTAGAATGCTAAGTTTTTGGTATAGGAATTTAGATTCTCCATGAAGTGCTATTCAAAGTCAACTTGTTGTGTATTATATAAACTGATCAAATGTTGAATTTCTTGACAAATTTAAGCCAGCATGTTGTTTTTGTGGCTTAGTACCAGTCTATATCATAATTGCTCACCAGATTAAAGATAAGCTTGCATTCTTCTCTTGCTTGTTTCCTACAAAATTACTGTTGAGGTCCACCCATACTCAGCATTGGCGCAACAAAAGTAGACACTGGTTGGTATTATTTTTCTTTGACCAGAAACATGGACCTAGGACCTTCTTATTGGTAAATGTAACTGGAGAAATATTCTAACCTTATCCAATTCTCTATTATTTCCAATAACAATCATCACAATCTGACCATTTTTTAAGTGTTCTCGAAGTCTTCAACTGCAGCACCACTTGGAACCATAAGAGTAAGACAGTAGTTTTTTGTCATAAGAACCAACTTGTATCCTGAGCCATTGCTTTAGCATTATGGATGATCAGATTTTTGTCTAAAATTCTCAGGATATGCCCTTATAGATTTGCATCTGATGATCAATCATTGGAATTCTGACTACAACTTCAAGAAATGGCTAGAGGTGGTCCCTAACTAAACCATTTTTCAAGAAGAATAGGCGTCCATATGTTCTTTGTTGTGAAGATCAGTGGAACCCTCTGCTTTTAGACTAGTCTTAATATATAAATAGTATGACAATGATTTGGAAGGCAAAACCATGTGATATTTCAGGTGCTATTGTTTTTAGCTGGTGCCCACAAAATACTATTCAATGCACATCATTAGGACTCTACAACTTGTCATTGGCCTATATAAACACATACAAAGAAGGGTTTACCATAACAGTTCTCACCAAAACTTCAAACCATACAAAGATTTTCTCTGCTTTCAGGGTCCTTACTGATTCTACCCTTCCTCATCTGTATTGAGCTTAACGACCATGGCTTTCCGTGTGCCTCGTATAATCAAGAAGTCTTCTACAGCTGGAGACGTTCCAAAGGGCCATTTTGCTGTTTATGTTGGGGAGAAGCAGAGGAAGAGATTTTTAATCCCCATATCATTCTTGAGCCAACCTTTATTTCAAGACTTGCTTAGTCAAGCTGAGGAAGAATTTGGCTTTAATCATCCAATGGGTGGTGTCACAATTCCCTGTAGCGAGGATGTCTTCATTGATCTTACTTCCCGCTTGAGTAGGATATGAGGCTTTTCCTTTCACAGACTTGTAGAACACAGGAATTCCAGTTTGTACATTAGAGGAATTAGGAATGACACATTATCTATACCATATTACTGAAAATTAGATAGAGGGGGCTACTGTTAGCTGCATAGATCCCAATTTTGACTGTAATTTTCAGTAGCTGATGTCAAAAAGACATACAGCACATTCGTTAGAAAATGAAATCTGTCCAGACTCATTCTTTAGCCAATTGGATTTTCAGTATTCTTGTTGGAGAAATTTCTTTTCAAGATTCCATTTTCTCCATAACATGGGAATTGGAGCTTCTAAAGTCTATTAATTAACTCTAAAAAAGAAACCTTATCTGTGACCTTATCCTGAACACTGAAATATTTTTGGCAATGACAACAAACCAATATATCTACAGCAGAAATATCAAAATATCAAAGAAGTGACATTAATAGATCACACTCCATTAGATATTTTTGTTTTCTGCTCTCTTTACAACAAATCTGTGGACTTGATTTATTTGAATTTCTTACTAACAGCTGAAAAACTTGAGATAATTCTGATCTGCGAGGTTGATTAAAACGACTTATGATATAATAGTACCTTATTTTAGTCAACTTATTTCTATAAATATTTATTAGTAGAGCTGTATAATATTTACTAGGTTACCAAAATAGTGGCTATGAAGTAACTAATGTTGCTTGTTTGCGGGTTATTGAATCCAAACCCATAACGTTTTGTGTTTTACATACTTCAACGTATAAAATCTGAATACCTCAATTGCATGTTGCCTGGTAGAGTTCTTTGTAATTGAAAGTGCATTTAGCTCTATAAGAAGGGTGCTTCCGAGGTGTGAGGTGGGAGAGAAGGGACGTCACAATAGACCTATAGACCAAGCAATTAGGATCACTTTTTATTTTGTTCTCTTTTTCTTTATCTTTTCCATAAAGTTCACCTTTTTCCTCTTTCATTTTTCTCAATTTTGGTTTTTAATTTTGCTATACAAGTTTGTTGATAACACATAAGTGAATTCCCAGAATTAGTAAAATTTGTATGTCAGTACATCAGATGTTGGTTTTTTTAAGCATTCCTCAGATGAGATAAGAGTAGCCAAATATTTTGGATTAAGTTCAGGACCAAGCTAGACAGCACCTTGAAAGCTGGAACATCCCACTTTCCTTTGTTCTATTGGTTTTGGTGATGGATATTCCATTTAATTTGAATAAAATCTTACTAGAAAACCATGTTAATGACAAGAAATGTATAGGTGTATATCTAGACATGAATAATCACTCTAGGATACAACTTCAGACAAAAGGTAGGGCCTGATGTCTTGATCTTAAATGGACTAAAGATATGAATACTTTGAAAATTAGTTGGAAGGCAAAACCATGTTACTTCAGGCGCTATTGTATTCCGTGGGTGCCCATGAAATAACTCTTTACTATCAATAGGATTCTCTGAGTTGCCATTTGGCCTATATAAACACATTCAAAGTGTGACTACCACCACAGCTCTCAGCAAAACTTGAAAGCATTCAAAGATTATTTTTTGCTTTTGAGGTCTAGTAGTTCTTCTTTTCCTTCTTTGCTCTTATACATTAAAACTAAAAGATCATGGCTATTCGTATGCCTCGTATAATCAAGAAGTCTTCCACAAGTGGAGATGTTCCAAAAGGCCATTTTGCTGTGTATGTTGGGGAGAAGCAGAAGAAGAGATTTGTAATCCCCATCTCGTTCTTGAGCCAACCTTTATTTCAAGACTTGCTTAGTCAAGCTGAGGAAGAATTTGGCTTTGATCATCCTATGGGTGGTGTCACAATTCCTTGCAGTGAGGATGTGTTCGTTGATCTCACATCTCGCTTGAGGAAGTGAGAAGGAAATTAACGAGTCACCAGTTTTTCTCTTACACAATTTTGTAAAGCTGTAAAGTAAGGTCTCCAGAGCGTACAGTTCAGGAGTTAGAAGAAACAGTAATTTAAAGTTAGACTAATGAAATTAGCTCCATAAAGAATGGAGATGTAATACCTTTTCTCTTGATTAAGGAGACATTTTTCTACTTCAAAAGAAATTGAAGTAATGAACATGTTTACTTCTATGGTTTCGAATTAATTCCATATATTGATGGAATAATTTATTGCAATATAAAAATTCTTGCTCAACTTTCTTGGTTTTGTATGTGCACCTGAATGCGATAGAAAAAATATTTTGAAGATGTAATAAGAGCTACCATGTTTACCATTTGGCTTTCCAAAGCTTAGGAGTGTGAAAACATCTTTTTCTTTCAAGCGAAGCTCCCTGCTTACTCGTTAACACTCACAGAATATGTAATCATTAAATTAGTTTACTGTTTGATTTCTGTTGTTAATCCTATTTATGGCAAGAATACAGAATGGATGAGTCTGTTTTCTTAAATGAAACGATCCTACACTTGGAGTGGTCAATACATTGTCATTGGTTCAACAGCTGCTCTAGTTTTAAGCTTTTGTGTCCAATGGCCATACCTCAGATGCAGATCTGAGCTTCTTTGTTGGTCAGTTTTCTTTGTTCTTATTCGATTCAAGATCTTCAACATTTCCACTGCTGACAAGAATAGATGTAACTTGATTAACTCTAAGATATAAACATTTCTGCCCTCTACTGTTTGGAGAAATTGTTGAAATAACTCAGGTAATTCTAATCAGGAACGTTGATTCTACATAATGACTTAGCATGAGGGACCAAACAAGTTGTCTGATAGCAGTAAATTTATTTCTAATTGCAGAACAAGTGGTCCGGACCTGAAGGACAATCACCCGTTGTTATCAATTTGATTTCTAAAGATCCTCTTTTTTCTATCATGTCATAAAACAGTGGGACCTACTGATCTTCAGGCAGAATAGCCTAAAATCATAAATTCTTGATAATGAGTTAGATAGCAAAACCATGTGATACTTCATCTGCTATTGTCAATCAACAACGCAACAAATGCCTCTTCACCACTGAAATTTGAGATATAATTGACTTGTTTTCTCTTATAGTATTGACGTAGATGGACACTAAATTTGTATGTTTTAGTCCTGATGGATAGTGTTCCAGACACAAATCATCATAAGGACAATCCATTCTTATGCAATTGATTCTATGAGATCCTTTGTTCCATGCATAAGAAAATGGTAGGACCTACTGTTCTTGAACTTTTATGAGCTAAAATAATTAATCTTGTCAATTAGTTGGAAGGCGGGACCATGTGGTTATTGGTATGTCATTGTCTTTCACTGATGCTCAGCCCAAATGGCTCTTCACCACAAAATCATGAGATTTTATGACTTTCCATTTACTTATATAAACATGTTTTGACAAGTTTCACACCACCACAGCTCTCCTCAAAACTATAAAACTACTCAAAGCTTTCAGAATTTTAGTATTCTTTTCATCGTTTCCTCATCTTAAATAAAAAGGCATGGCTATCCGTGTTCCTCGTATAACATACTTGAGCCAGCCTTTATTTCAAGATTTGCTTAGTCAAGCTGAGGAAGAATTTGGCTTCAATCATCCAATGGGCGGTGTCAGAATTCCCTGCTCAGAAGACATCTTCATTGGCATCACTTCTCAGTTTAGGATTTAAGAATATAGTTGAGATCATTTTTCTTTTTCTTTTTTTAGGCCTCACAATTTTGTATATCAAAGCAGGAGATCCGTCTTGTATAGTTGATTAGTTAGGATCTCAATGAGGTATAGCACCACAAAGATTGGTGTTTTTTGACTCGCAAAGACTAATTCAAAGACAACATCCATTTTTCTCACTTAATGCGTCCAAAAGAAATTAATTCAACTTCTCCACGTTTCTAGGATATAATTCGAAACATTGCCTTATTTTACTTATATTTGCTGACACACTGAGTGTATTTTAACTGGTTATTTAGTTGATCTTGTATTTTCCAAGTCAGGATTACTATAGAAAGTCTCATGTCTTTAACCTGATGGGCAATGATTTAACTTCTCTCTGTCCTGGTTTCTGCTCTTTCACTGGGATCTTTGCATTTGAATTGGGTTAGCAGATTCATACATGTGTATCCAAAAGTTCATGACATGGAAACTGATACTTATTTCTTTCTGCAAATTTGTTGTTTGAAATATATGACAATGTTGAACCGGTAAGTTAGCTGCTCAAAGGGCACTTCAATAGTTCGGTTACAACTTACAACAACAACCCAGTAGAATCACACTAGTTGGGTTTGGGGAGGGTAGAGCGTACGCAGACCTTAGGGGTAGAGAGGCGCCGTTTCCGGGAGACAAATGCGCAGTTCGGTTGTTCTTTTAAATTTTTTGAATTTCTTTCTCCCAAAAGCTTATAGGAAATCTTGGCATCACCTTTCATTTCCATGCTGATTCAGTTTACTGCTAGACTCATTAAACCACCAATGCTATGACCAAATATTTAGAACTTCTGATTATTTTGAAATCTAGAATCTTCAAAGAATTGAAATAATCATGAACTTGCTTAAATCAATTTCTTAGCTTACTGTTTGTTGTTGGTTCTGTTTTCTTCATGTAAACTGTTTAAATTTGATCCTTTTTATCTGTAGAAGCCAGTTGTTCTCGAGTCATATGACCAAATTGCTTTCACTGAGCATTCAGAGGCCATTGCATATGGCTTGAATTTGCTTAGGTCAACCATTGCATAAACGAAAGGAAGATCCAACGATGAATGATTGAGAGACATTTATAATTCTCTGAGGGTGCGACAAAGCACCAGTACTGCAAAGAAAAACTTCCTAGATTTTTTTTTTCCAAATCTGATTCTGACCATAAAAAGAACTAAGGATATCATGTGCTTCCTAGGTTTTTTCTTTTTATTTTCAAAAAAAAGGGCAGCGCCGTTGCCGGGGATCGAACCCGGGTCACCCGCGTGACAGGCGGGAATACTTACCACTATACTACAACGACTTGTATGTGCTCTTAGGGTTGGTGTTAAAATTGGATTGAAAACTAGAAAGTAACCAACGTATTTTTAAACTAAACGACTGTATCTATATACAGTCAAATCTCTCTATAACAGCTTTATTTGTTTCGATATTTTTTGGTTGTTACAATAAAGTGCTATTATAGAGTACATATATTATAACATAACATAAAAATTGGTCGAGAAAAAACTTGATTTTTAAAGTAATGACTTTTATATAAATATGTTGTTATAGAGAGGTCTAACTGAATAAGCATTGCTCAAGAATTAGACAACCAACTCATTGATACTTGGATGATACTTATAGTAATATTTTAACCAACAACAGGTTTTTCTAAAGAATATGATGCCGTGTACAAGAATTCACCAGTCAATCAGCATTTTTTGACTTTTGTTTCCCCACTCAATTAAAGATTATCATCAATAAACATCAATGAACGAGTTTGTATTTTACAAGGGTAAAGAGTACAAAATAATATAAGTTTGAAGGTAGCAAGGGAAAACGTAACTTTAGACTTCTAACACGTAAACAAAAATCTCAAAAATAAAAGTTTCCCTATTTTAAAACCCAACTCCATTAACTCCTAGGCCCCTGTTAAATATTTTTTGCGCGGTCAGATTTGCGATATCATCACCAAAATATTTATGGTCTGAGATGTCATTAGTAATTAACTTTCCCGTATTTAAATCATACCAACAGAAAGATTCCTTGTCCTGCCTCAGAAGAACAGCATAGAATTGTTAGCGAAAGTAGAAAATGTCATTAGCTCTTTATGATTCGGTTTCAAGAATGGCAACTTGATGATCCGATTTCTTTCGGCCCATTTCAACTTTCTGCAATCATCTGACACCAAGACATGGAGCTCATCCTTTACTAGTTGAGCGAATGAGAGCCGGCCATTCCAATCCAAGAGATTAGTGCTGCTCAACTTTGAGAAGAAACCACCACCTCTAGACAAAGTAGTATGACCTATGTAGGTCTCATTAACCATATCCAAAACATCAACTTTAATGTTAAGATCATCATTGATGTTTTAACTTCAATATCACACAAGAGGGGTGATTTGTGTGGTGTACAATTTTTCGCTTAAACTGATTATGAAAGGACCTGGTTCTTCTAAGTGTTCTTAACCTACTATTGCAAAAATAATAAATGCAGAAAGTAAAGAACACAAGTATTTTACGTGGAAAATACCTGGCTCATAAGGTGAAAAAACCACGACCTACTTCCCAGTAGGATTTTCCCAAACTCTCCACTAAATCACTGAGCCAAAAACTGCATTTACAAAACACTTTTGTAAACCTAGGATTAACTCTAATCACGTTGTGGCAAACAGCCTCTAACTGTTGCGACAACCTCAAGTTAAAGCTGAAAGGTACAATATGAAAGCACCTACTACAACTGAACTAGAATAAAAGACAGATACTTGGAACTGGTTCTTCTATCTAGTTCATGTAGTTTCAGGTTTGCACACATGAATCACACACGAACTGTTTGCAAAAAGCCTTGCTATTTTGCTCTCAATTCATGTTTAACTTCTGCGTTTGTGCATTACCTGTAAATGAGAACATCCTGCAATATATAGAGTTAATAGATGAAGAAATAACTAGAGTTCTAATGCTACTCTTCCTTAGTGGAAGAGTACTAGTTGATCTCAACTTCTAACTCATTCCCTATCTTGGACAATGTTCTCTTTGAGAAAGGAGTCCTTCTCCTTATCAATTATACAACCTTTTCGATCAGGAGATATTAAATATACCAAGTTAAGCTTATCTCTTTCACGTGCATACCACATGCTTGAATCTGCCCGTTTCTATGCACCGCAAGAGATGGACCTGGTTCATGCCTGGGCTTCCTTTGTCAATCTTCAAAACTAACCTTCACTTGGGCCAACAAATTCCCCCTTTTTGATGATAACAAACTCTGTATTTTTCATAAGCTTAGGCGTTGTTTCAACTTAGCTCGACATCAACACAATATTAGAAATATTTTTCCTTTTTATCACTTATCATCAGGACCAGGTTCATTAGGTTATATACATCATTGTTCAAAGCTAAACATCACTTGTTTAAAGCAAACATCACTTGTCTAAAGCACAACCTTTTTCCCCCTTTTGGCATCATCGAATAGTTGCATAAAAAATGTGCAATACCTAGATTTTAAAACTTACTCATGGCCATTGTGGCTATCCCAAATGCAATCACGGATTAATCATCATCGATCAAGCTAAGAAATTCAACCATCAAAGAGATATAAGCAAACAGTTAGAGCGAAAACCAACAGATTTCATTGATTTGATTGATAGTTGATATGATTCTTCCACAAAGCATAAAAGGAAATAAAAATACTGAAAACATGAGCAAACAGAAAAACATCCCAAATTGGGTCACTGAAGGAACTACACTAGGCTAGGAAGTTAAGGTTTGGAAGAACTAGGTGTTGGGTTATTGGCTTGGAGAAGTTTCAGCATGTCTTGAAGAATTCCATCATTCTTCTCCTTTCCTTGCAAGTTCAGTTCTGAGAGCATCTCTCACAGATTCTACCTCAGCCAACCTTGTCTTCAGCCTTGCTATCTCAGCCTCCTTTGCCTCACTATCCTGCACCAAGGATCTTACCTTGCTATTGACTGGTTCCTTCTTGGATGAACCAGGTTCATTAGGATTGGCAAGAACCTCATAGTCACAAGCAATCAGAGTTTTCGCCCCAAAGTGATCTTTGCTTGTAGCCACCTCCCACTTCTTCAAAGGCACCTTAAAATGTGCAAGCACACCTGTGAGAATGAAGCCATTGGGAATGTCATGAGAATTAGTCCCACTGATAACCCTATCAAGAAGCTGGATTATAAATCCAAGCCAATTAATCTGCCTTCCACTGTCTAAACACTCCATGAGGACCAAATCCATAAAGCTTGCAATGTTCCTCCTTTCCTGCCTTGGCAGAACACATTTGATAATGAATTCGAACAACACCTTGTGGGGTGGCTTCATCGCACTCTTGTACACAGCCTTGGGCTCACTTTCCTGCTCATGATCACTGAATTTTCTGGTGATGGCAAGGGCAGTGGGAAGATTTTCTAGACTTGGACATTTAAGCTTTTTGTAGTAATTGTACCCATCAGCAGGTACACCTAGAATTTCACCGAACTCCTTCATATCAAAAGAGATTTGCACCCGATTCACCAAGCTGGTAACCCTTCCATCTGCACTGCAGCATTTTCCATAAACTCAACTATTTCATCCCTAGCCAACCTGCCATCCATCTGAAGGACCATGTCCTTCCAGCCTTGCACTTCTAATGCTTTCTGCATCTCTTCCTCATTCTGCTTCAGTTGACTTCTTGTGGCTCTTCCTCTTGTGGGAGGAATTTCAATAATGTTAGAAGGAGCAACCTTCCTTTCCTTGTCATCCCTAGCAGTGCCAGGGGTTTTAGCCATGGAAGTTCTCTTCTTCTTGGGGTTGTAACTATCACCTACTTTCTTCACTAGGTCTGCGAGGGTTTCTTCAACTAATGAACCATGTTCATCTACTTTTTGCTCAAGGTTAACCAGCCTTTCAGCGGCTTCGCCAGACCCACTTCCCCCTATTTTCTTGACACTTTCCTCTACTTTGTCTTACTGCTCCACAAATAGCCATTTTACCTTTATCAAAAGTGGGTGAAGAATCAACCACTCTTTTTCCCATTCCCCTTTCTTCACTTCGAACACCCTCACTCTCTTTTTCTTTTTTCCTCTTTATTTTTAACACCTCTCTTTCTGGACTCCGAAGTTACTACATCCACCACAGATCCAACCAAAGTAAACCTATTTTTCTAGTTTTTCAACTACCACAGAAATAACCTCATTAGTAGTATTTGTTCCAGAATTTACCTGTTCAGTATCAGAAGACCCAGTTTCTTCCCCCTCAGTAGCAGACTTGAAGGAGTCGTTAGAGTTCTAGGGTTCTTGGGCTTGGCTAGCTTTTAATTGTGCGTTCAATTTCTTTGATAATTCCCTCCCAGCAACTTTCTTGCGAGCAAGCATCTTAACTCTTCTTTTCTTAGGCTGAGGAGTGGTTGAAGATGAGGAGTTTGGTGGGGGAGTACCAGGGTTATCAGAGGGGTTAGTCATTTTGTGCTTGGTTCTTGGAAGAAAGAAGAAAGGTAGATTCAATTTTGGAAGATGGGAGAAGATGGAGAGAAATTTCGACGGTTTGAGAATAACGAAGAGAAGGCAGAGATGATGATGATAAATTTAAAGGGAGTGGATAATTAATGGGTAACGGCAGGCTCCATCATTCTTTTAGAAGTCTAATCAAACTGAAGTGTCAGTTTGAATAAACGGTGAAGTCTTCCCTAGGATCTAGGTGATTTAATTTGGTTAGGACTCTTTTGAAGGGGACTGGTTCAAATTAATTGGATAGGTTTAAGAGAAATTTGGACTTAGGTAGGACTCTGCTCAGGATTCAAATATCATTATTTCAAATTATGCAGAGTGTATAAAAACATACCTTGTTATCTTGATGAACCAAGTTCTTCACTGACAAGTCTCTTGTGAAAGTCTAAATTTGCCAAAATAGAGAAAATAATAGAGATTAATGAATTATTTTAACACATGGAACAAGAGTATACTATTGAAAGTATGAGACTGAGCAAAAATTAGTCTAATTATATATACGATTTTCAGATTTTCAAACCCAAAAAAATATTTTTCATTTTTTTCAATTTATTTTCATCTTTTTTATTTTTCAATTTGAACTGGTCCTTTTAGGTGGTCTTAATCATCCTTAATTCTAATATGTTCCTCTCAAAGTGATCTCTACTTAAGGCTTTTGTGAAGATGTCAGCAATTTGCTTATCAGTAACACAAAACTCCACAGTGATCAAGCCTTTCTCATAGTTGTCCCTAAAAAAATGGTGCCTAACATCTATGTGCTTAGTTCTCTTATGATGAACTGGGTTCTTTGTCATACTAATGGCACTAGTTTTATCACAAAATGTAGGGATGCAAGCAGCATCAATTCCAAAGTCCAATAATTGCTGTTTGATCCACAGCAATTGAGCGCAACATGAAGCAACAACAGCATACTCAGCTTCAGCAGTAGATAAGGCCACTGAATTTTGCTTTTTGGTAGCCCATGACACAAGACATGAACCAAGAATGTGTGCCATACCTGAGGTGCTCTTCCTATCCACAAGTAAATCTGCATAATCAGCGTCAGCATATCCCACTAGGTTAAAATTACTTCCTTTTGGATACCAAATGCAAAGGTCAGTGGTGCCTTTGAAGTATCTCAATATTCTTTTGACAGCTGTCAAGTGGGACTCCTTTGGATTTGCCTGAAATCGAGCACAAAGACCTACACTAAAAATAATGTCAGGTCTGCTAGAAGTAAGATACAAAAGAGAACCAATCATTTTCCTATACAACTTTTGATCAATAGATGAACCAGGTTCATCTATGTCCAATTTCATGGTTGTTGCTATAGGAGTATCGATTTCTTTTGATTCTTCCATTTTAAACCTTTTAAGCAGCTCTTTCACATATTTATGTTGATGGATCATAGTTCCATTTGAGTTTTGTTTAATTTGTAAGCCTAAGAAGAATTTAAGCTCACCCATCATACTCATTTCAAATTCACTCCCCATTAGTTTAGCAAATTCCTTACTTAGTTTATCAGTAGTTGCTCCAAAGATTATGTCATCAACATATATCTGTACTACTAGAAGGTCTTTACCTTTTCCTTTAAGAATAAAGTGTTATCGATTTTATCTCTCTTATATCCATGCTCAAGCAGGAATTTAGATAATCTTTCATACCATGCTCTAGGAGCCTGCTTGAGCCCATAGAGTGCTTTATCAAGTTTGTACACATGATCCGGACACTCCTTGCTTTCAAACCCTGGAGGTTGCTTGACAAACACTTCTTCCTTTAAATAGCCATTGAGGAAGGCACTCTTGATGTCTATCTGGAGAAGAGTAAATTCCATGTAAGTAGCAAAGGCTATGAAGAGTCTTATTGCTTCCAACCTTGCAACTGGAGCAAAGGTCTCATCATAGTCTATGCCCTCCTCTTGGCTACATCCTTGAACCACTAATCTTGCCTTGTTCCTTGTAACAGTTCCATCTTTATCAATTTTGTTTCTAAAGACCCATTTTGTGCCAATTACTGATCTGTCCTTGGGTCTTGGAATCAGATGCCAAACTTGACTCCTTTCAAACTGGTTGATTTCATCTTGTATTGCATTTACCCAGTCTGCATCCTGCAAAGCCTCAGCAACATTTTTAGGTTCAATAAGATATATGAAAGCATCAAAAGCACAAAGATTCTTTAATGAACATCTGGTTTTAATTCTAGAGGTTGGATCGGTAATTATGTAGGATGAGAACTTTGGTACTTGTCAGGTTTCACAACGAACTGGTTTCCTCTTGATGTTTCTCCAATGTTTTGTTGTTGAGGAACAGGTTCATTGACTGGTTCCATCGAGGTATGAGATTCAGTTCCTCTTTGTTCAGTTCCCCCTGTCAGGTTGCCCTGAATAGAAGAACCTGTTCCATCACATGTTCCTTCTTCTGGTGCAGCTTCAGCCTGGGCTGTGATTTTATTTAAACTTCTTACCAACCCAATTGCTTCATCTTCATGTTCCTGTCTCTCAGAAAGAATGTTAGTTTCATCAAAAACAACATGTACACTTTCTTCTACACGCATAGTTCTTTTGTTGTATACCTTATAAGCTTTACTTTGTGAAGAATATCCCAAGAATACTCCTTCATCACTTCTGGGATCAAACTTACCTAGGGAGTCTTTACCATTATTGTGCACAAAGCACTTGCATCCAAATGCCCTAAGATGGGATATATTTGGTTTTCTCCCTTTAAGTAACTCATAGGGAGTCTTCTCTACAAGAGGTCTAGCACTTATTGATGATATAGCATGCAATATTTACAGCTGCTGCCCAGAAACTATGGGGCAGATTACTAGAAAGAAGCATAGTTCTAGCCATATCTTCAAGTGTCCTATTCTTTCTTTCAACTACTCCATTTTGTTGTGGAGTTCTAAGACCAGAAAAATTATGATCTATGCTATGCACATCACAAAATTTAGCAAACTTAGCATTTTCAAATTCAGTTCCATGATCAGACCTAATTGATGCAAGTTGATTACCTAGTTGTTTCTGAGTTTTTCCAACAAAAGAAGTAAACATGTCAAATGCTTCATCTTTAGATTTTAAAAACAATGTCCAAGTAAACCTAGAGTAATCATCAACAAGCACCATCACATATTTTTTACCACATCTGCTTAATGTTCTCATTGGACCACAGAGATCCATATGGACCAGTTCCATCATTCTGGTAGTGCTTACCACTTACTTTCATTTAAAAGAGGATCTTACCTGCTTCCCCCTGCACAAGCCTCACAAACTTTGTCTTCCTTAGACTGGATGTTAGGCAGTCCTATCACCAGGTCCTTGGAGACTAATTTGTTGAGTTGTGTGATGACCCAAAAGGTCATCTTATGTTTTACAACTCGATTCCGTGTTTTGAGGCCTTCAAAACCTCATTTTATCCCTCCTCGATTCCGGGCGTGTTTCCAGAAAGCTTTTATGTTGAAAGTTGATAAAAATAATAATTTTTGCCTTTAAAAGTTGATTTAGTTGACTTCGGTCAATATTTTGAGTAAACGGACCCGGGATCGTGTTCTGACAGTCCCAGTGGGTCCGTATTAAAATATGAGACCTGGGCGTATGCTCGGAATCGAATTCCGAGGTCTCTAGCTCGAGAAATGAATTTTGATGAAAATTGAAAGACTGAAAATTAAATGGTTTTAAGAATCTGGTTAATGTTTGATCTTTTTGGTATCGGGTCCGTATTTTTGTTTCGAAGCCCGGTACAGGTCCAAAATATTATTTATATCTTATTTGTGAAATTTGGTGAGAAACGGAACTGATTTGACGTGATTCGGACATCCGGTTGTGAAAATAAGAATTTCAAAGTGTTCTTGAAAATTTCATGTGATTTGGTGCTAAATTCATAGTTCTAGGTATTATTTTGATTATTTGATCGCATGAACAAGTTCGTATGATGTTGTAAGACTTGTGTGCATGTTTGGTTTGGAGCCCCGAGGGCTCTGGTGAGTTTTGGATAACCTACAAGATGTTTTAGGCTTAGAAATCTGTTGTGTTTTGCTGCAGTTGGTATTCTGATGCTTTGTGCTTCGCGATCGCGAAGCCATTCTCGCGATCACGATGGGGAAACTAGGCTGGGGTGGAATTTACTCTTCGCGAAAGGGGAGACTTGGTCGTGAATACGGAGCAATGGGGGTCTTACCCTCCGCGAACGCGACCAGCTCGATGCGAACGCGATGGTTTAGGGACATGGGGGAGGGGTCAGTTGTCCTTCAACACGAACGTGATCATTGGGTCGCGAGCGCAAACGCCAGGGGGGAACATCCTTTCCCGAACGCGTAGTGAGTCTCACGAACGCGTAGGTCGCGACAGGCCCTTCGCGACGCGAAGAAGGCCTGTCCAGTGATTTTAAAACAGATCCAAAAACGGGACCTCTTCAAAATTTCATATCTTTTTCACTAGAACTCGGCCTAGGGCGATTGTTGAAGGGGGAATTCAACACCAAATCATAGGTTTGTACTCTTTAACTCATTTCCTTCAATTTCTATCATCACCCATTAGATTCCTAGTCCTATATCTTGTTCATTCGTGGTAGAATTAGGGGACGTTTTTGCAAATTGGGAATTTAGACCTCGATTTGGGGTCAGATTCCAGAACTAATTACATATTCAGGCTCGGGGGTGAATGGGTGAATGGATTTTGGTCCGAACCTTGAGTTTTGACCAAGCGGGCTCGGGGTCGATTTTTGACTTTTTGGGGGAAATGTTGGGAAACCTAAATTTATGTATTAAAATTGATTTCTTTAGCAATATTTGATGTTATTAAGTTCATTATGGCTAGATACGAGTGGTTTGGAGGTGGAATCTGGAGGAAAAGCGGTAATTGAGCAGTGAGTGACCTGCGGATCGAGGTAAGTGTTGGGTCTAACTTTGACTTGAGGGATTAGGAATCCTTGACTTAATTGCTATGTGAAAAATCCATGTGAGTGGCGTATAGGTGAGGTCATGAGTACCTATGCGCCGCCAATTTATCTGTTTTGCCTGTTTTTTCCCGTCCTTATTATATTGTCTTCCCTGCCTTAACTGTTACATGTTTTACTGGTATTTCCATGTTTAATTGCTACTGGTCAGATATTATTTTTCGTTGTTGAAGGTATTAGATATCCCGTAGTTTCATTGTCTCATATTATTGGTTTAAGCTGGTTTATCGGTGTTTTATGGTATATTTTGGGTTGGTTTCGCTAAGTAGTATTATTTGTGTGGAGTTTCATAATGTACAAGCTTTCCATTTGTTTTGGTTTGAGGTTTAAATATTGTGGAGAGTTTTGAGTTAAGTTGTGAAATTGTTGTTCTTATGGAGTAATTGGTACTGATATGGTAGGATCGGGTTGCACGCCGCAACACGAGGAATAAGGGTGATATACTGAGGAGGAATAAGGGTGAAATGCTATTATATGGTGGGATAGGGTTGCGCGCCGTAATAGGAGGAATAAGGGTGATATATATATATATATATATATATATATATATATATATATATATATATATATATATATATATATATATATTGAGGAGGAATAAGGGTGAATTGCTATTATATGGTGGGATCGGGTTGCGCGCCGCAACAGGAAGAATAAGGGTGATATATTGAGAAGGAATAAGGGTGAAATGCTATTATATGGTGGGATCGGGTTGGCGCCGCAATAGGAGGAATAAGGGTGATATATCACTACTAAAAAATAGCTGATTTGCGACTGAATATTTGCGACCGAAAAGATCAGTCACAAATTTGCGACCGATTCAATCGGAATTTTGAAAAATAATATTTGTTATATTTTTTTTAATTTTTTCGACTATTTTTCCGAAAACATTGGTCGCAACGTTTCTCGCAAAAATCCGGGATAAATTATTACGACGGATTCAGTCGGAAACCAAAAGTCAAATAAATTTATTTGACCATTTGCGTCCGTTTCGGTCGCAAATTATTTTTAACTCTAAAATTATTTTCACAAGCCCGCCCAAATGAGCTAAAAAATAGACAAGACCTAATTTTATTTTAATAAATCCGCCTCCAAGAGACAAACCCTACCCCTCCCCCC
>NC_031989.1:1989508-2027141 GCF_001879085.1 Nicotiana attenuata
GTAAGATAAATTAATTGTTATTAATACTTATCCTCATTCGTCTAATATTATTTATTCAATTTTGCAGGTTCACTGCGTATGGCAGCCAACATTTGAAAATCTGGTGCATGATAACTTCGGGAAGAAAGCACAGAAGCTGATAACAAATTCACATCATGTTGCTAGGAAAGGTGGCAAAAAGCCTAATTGGATACGTGAAGATGTCTGGAATCAGCTCTTGGCGAAGTGGAACACCCCTGATTGGAAGAAGAAGAGTGAACAAGCAAAGTTAAATAGAGCTTCTACTAAGGGTGGAACATTGCATACCGAAGGTTCTATTAGTTTTGAAGCCCATCGTTGGAGAATGGTAATTTCATTATAAAATATTCTTAGTTTTACAAGCATGCAAATTGAACATATATATATATATATATATATATATATATATATTTCTAATTAATTCTTAATTTTCAGGAAAAAGAACGTGGGGGAGATGTGACTTATGCTGAGGTCTTTGCAGAGACCCAGAAGAAGAAGAAGAAGGATGGCACAAGAGAAGGATGGATCAAACCGCGTGCTTTAGAGACATTTGTATTATCCAAACACCAACACTATATTATTTTTCCTTCTTGGTTTATTTTATTTATATAACGTGTAATATTTTATTTTTCAGGACAAGTATCATATTGATCTTGATGCATGGAAACAAACTCAACCTGAAGGAACTCAGCCGACCTCGGAGGATATGACTGCAATTTGGACACAAGCGGCTGGTGGCGTGAATAAAGGTATAAATATTATGTAAATATCTATTTTGGTATTAATTTGAAAGTTGCTTATTTGTTTTTTTACTTCTTTTACTTTCTTTTCTTTATTTCTCGTGAAAATAATAAAATAAAGGTCGAGTCTACGGGATTGGAGTACAGCCATCCTCCAGTCGTCCACCAACAGCATTCTTCACTGGGGCATCAGTTTCCCAAGAAGACATGGAATCTATGCGTCAAAAAGTGGATCAAATGTCGCAAGAACTTCAAGAAACTCAGGCTTTAATCCAAAAATTATTTTAAAAAAAAAAAAGCAAGAAAAGAGCTGCAATGGAGTCTGAGTCTGAGTATGAGTCTGAGGAGGAGATTGAATCTGAATAGGCTATTTGAATGTTTTAGAGTTGAAATTAGAGACATGTTTAATCTATGTTGTTTGATAGTTCGTTGTTTCATTAGTTGGTTGAATTGTTATAAATATTATTGTTCGCTTTGTGGTAAATATTGAATTTTGGATTGCTATATTAGGTTTTTGGTTAATTGTTAGGTGTTTGGTTGGCTATTTTATTTGGCAGGTGGGTAATTAGAAATACAGTAGGATTCTGCCTAAAAATGCCAAGATTTGCGACTGAATCCAACACAAAGTTCACCAGGAATTATCCAGATTTGCGACTGATTCAGTCGCAAATTGAAAATTTCTAACAATATTTGATTAATTTTTGCGACTGAATCAATCGCAAATGGAGAATTTTCAATATTTTTAATTAATTAATAATAATTATTTACGACTGTTTCACTCAGAAGTTAGTGACTGATTCTGTCGCAAATATAGCGGCGGATTCTGTCGCAAATTTAGCGACTAATCCAGTCGCAAATTTCTAAATTTCAGATGACCCCACATTTTTCATTTTTGCATCCATCGCAATTTTTCGACTGACTCAGTCACAAATATATTGCGACCACGTGTTTTCTGACTGACACTTTTCAGTCGCAAATCGGTCGAAAAAATACGATTTGCGACTGATTTGCGACTGTTTTGACGGTCACAAATTTGCTGTTTTTTAGTAGTGTATATTGAGGAGGAATAAGGGTGAATTGCTATTATATGGTGGGATCGGGTTGCACGCAGCAACAGGAGGAATAAGGGTGGATTGATATGGAGTAATAAGGGTGAATATTCATATTGATATTGATTATATGGTGGGATCGGGATGCGCGCCGCATCAGTTTATGTGCTTCTGTATATTTCTTCTACTTTGTAAGTTATTTTGTGGTTTTGCATTTCACTTAAGGATTGGTTATAGCTGGATACTGATTAGATATTTGAGTTTTGTATTCATTCCTTGCAAGTTACTGTTTTATTTTGTTCCGTTTTTCTTTCTTCTTTTATTATACGTTGTATGCAGGTTATGTTGTAATTGCCCCGCCGTAGCCTCGTCACTACCTCGTCGAGCTTAGGCTCGACAGTTACTAGTACATGGGGTCGGTTGTACTGATACTCCACTCTACACTTTCTGTGCAGATTTCGGAGCAGGTAGTGGCTGATTGATAGGTTGGCTTCAGGTTACACAGTTTTGAGACCCAAGGTAGTCCTGTTGGCGTCCGCAGGCCCTGGCGTCCCCTTCTACATCTCTATTGTATTGTTTTCTTTATTTTCAAAATAGTTGTAATTTCTTTCAGACTGATGTTTGTAGAAAATCATAGTGTGTTCGTGGATTGTGACACCAGATTCTGGGTAGTAATAGCAATAGTATTGGCAATAGTATATAAACAAAGAGGCTATTTACTTACTTCCGCATTTATTTCTACTTTTTTAACTTGTTTACTTTTAATCATTGAAACGTAAAGGAAATTGGTTAATAATACTCTAACATTGGCTTGCCTAGCAGGTGTGATGTTAGGCGCCATCATGGTCCCAATGGTGGAAATTCCGGACCGTGACAAGTTGGTATCAGAGCACTAGGTTGCTTAGGTCTCACAATTAACGAACAAGCTAGTAGAGTCTGAGGGATCGGTACGGAGACGTATGTGCTTATCCCAGAGGCTACAGAGTTTAGGAACACTTTCACTTCTATTCTCCTCTATCGTGCGATTTGATCTCTCGGTGCTAATTGAACTCTCTACTATTGTTCCTTCGCAGATGGCGTGAACACGTACCGCTTCATCAGCTGAGCAGCAGCCTGAGCCCCCAGTGGCAGCTTTTACGAGGGGCAAAGGACGAGGACGAGGCCGTACTAGAGGCCAAGGCAGGTGCAGGGCTCAGCCCAGAGCTCGAGCAACAGCACCAGCGGCGGAGCCTCGGGTAAAGTTTGATGAGGCAGCTCCAGCCGAGACCGTTCCAGCAGGGCTAGCTCAGGCTCCAGAGGGGTTCACAGCCACCTTAGTGCTTCAGGATGCTTTGGTCCGTCTAGTGGGCCTTATGGAGAGTGTGGTACAGACCGGCACATTTCCTGTAGCACCAGCCATCTCTCGGGCTGGGGGAGGAGTTCAGAATCCCACTACTCACACTCTAGAGCAGATGGCTCCCCAGTTTCAGACTCCAGCAGCTCAGCCAGTTGGGGTTGTTCCGCCTGGTGTTGTAGCACAGACCCATGACGGATCAGCTATGTCTTCTGAGGCTTTGTTGAGATTGGACAAGTTGACCAAGCTCTTTCTAGTTCATTACAGTGGGGAAGCTTCTGAGGACCCACAAGATTATCTCGATTGCTGCATGAGGTGCTGCGGAACATGGGGATAGTGGAGATCAATGGGGTCGATTTTGCTGCGTTCAGATGATAGGGTCCGCCAAGAGATGGTGGAATGATTTTGTGTTGACTAGACCAGCTAGGTCTCCTCCTTTGACTTGGGACCAGTTCTATCAAATATTTCTGGAGAAATTCCTTCCTGTTACACTAAGATAGGACTATCGTAGGCAGTTCGAGCGTCTCCGGCAGGGCAGTATGTCTGTCACTCAGTACGAGACCCGCTTTATTAATTTGGCCCGTCATGCTCTTCTTATACTTCCTACCGTGAGAGAAAGGGTGAGGAGGTTTATTGAGGGACATCCTCAGCCTATCAGATTGCAGATGGTTAAGGAGACTGGGAGTGAGATTTCTTTTCAGGATGCAGCCAATATTGCCAGACGAGTTGAGATGGTTCTAGCTCAAGGGAGTGGTCGGGGGTTTGACAAGAGGCCGTGTCACTTCGGTGGATTCAGTGGGGCCTCCTCTGGAGGTCAAGGTACTTTTGGTAGGGGCCATCCTCCCAGGCCGTTTAATTCAGCACTTCAGGCATCTCACGGAGCTTCAGGGAGTCGTGGTCCTTATGTACTTTCTTCGGGGCAGCCAGCTTATAGTGCACCACCAGCTCCTATCAGAGCACCTCCTCTTCAGAGTTATTATCGCGGTCAGTCGGCTCATCCGGGTCAGTCTCAGTTTCCACAGCCATAGTATCAGGATGGATGTTTCGAGTGTGGTGATTATGGGCATATCCGGAGGACCTGTCTAAGATTAGTGGGCGTTCCACCACAGCAGCAGGGTTCTCGTGCCATGATTCCGGCAGCGGGCGCACCCACCGCCCGCTCATCCAGCTAGAGGTAGGGGTCAGGGAGCCAGAAGTAGAGGTCAGGCCGCTAGAGGTGGAGGTTAGGCCGTTAGAGGTGGAGGTCAGATCGCTAGAGGTGGAGGCCATCCCAGAGATATGGTTCAGAATGGTGGGGCCCAGCCCCGATGTTATGCTTTCCCAGCCAGGCTGCCCCCAAAAAATCAAAGTGCTTTTCTAAAACTATCCCCTGCCCCTTATACACTATTTTTTAAACTTCTACTCTTAGTTATCTAGGTTCCTACCATTTCTAGTGTGAGCACTGCCTAAGGTCCATGAGACTCCTCCGAACTCTGACACATTGGGGTTGGTCTTCCAACCTGTTCTAAAATTGTTTTCTTTGAAAGGTTCTGGTATGAGCATTGCTCGGGGTCCCTGAGGCCTTGGAACTTTGACACATTAGAAGCCCATTTGTGTATTATGGATGGACTACCTGTGTACATCAGATTTGCTTGGGTGAAGGCCTGGTTTCCAGGTTGATGTTGGGCCTCCTAAGGCTCCCTATAGCGATTCCTATCAGTTTGCCTACTCGTTTGTTAACATTCCTATCAGTGCCCAGATACAGAGTGTTAACAAACCAGTAGGCAAACTGATAGGAATCGCTGCTCACTTTAATAAAGTTGTTACATATTCTGTTCATGCTCATCTAGATATCCTGCCTATAAGATCCTAAAACATAAAATTTATTTGTTTGAATTGCGTGCATTGGTTGGCCATTTGTGGAGGTTAACATGAGCCCCTTTAATTGCTCCTTATATGACAGACCTATATGAACTTTTGTTTGTCGCTTAGCTTTCTCATTTTTAAGCAACGTAGGTGAGTCTAGATCTATCCAAAAATAGAAGTCCTAAACACCTCCAGGACCATAAGTAAGGGATGAGTAGTGCACGCATAAGGTACGCATTAGAAGCTACTAGAACGCTTAGATAATAACTGAAAGATAGTAATTGGGTAGTAAGGAGATGATGACCTGTGCGCTAATGCTATGTGTAGCACCCCTACTTGGGGAAAGTTACGAAGCATCGCATGGAAATGATCCTATAGGCTAAAAAACGTATGACCCCTTTAATTCTTGTTTTAAAGTAATTATCTATTTGTCTAAATTATTTATTTTCCCATAAGACTAATTTGTTTAATTGAGTTTGGCTGGGACCCACCGTTGTGGACCTCAAGGGGTGCCTAACACCTTCCCCTAGAGGTAATTTCGAGCCCTTACCCAATCTCTGGTGATGTAAACTGGTTTCATGAGTTAATTGTCCTAGGTGCTCTAACGCACCTTAATCCGTTAGGTGGCGACTCTTCAAATCCCTTACGCAATCCCAAAAGGAAAGGAGTTATCCCAAAAATGTTGAAACCCGATTTCGCAAGAAAAACGGGGCGCGATAGGAGTCTTTGCAACTCTAAACTCTAAGTGCTTCAATTTTTCAAGTACTATCTTAATATAATGAGATTGTGACAATTCCATACCTTGATGAGTCTTATGGATCTTAATACTCAGAATTAAATCAGCAACTCCCAAGTCCTTCATATCAAACTTGCTAGTTAGCATACGCTTAGTCGCATTTATGTTGGCAATGTCACTACTCATTATCTGCATATCACCCACATATAAGCAAATAATGACTATGTGATTTGGAACATTTTTAATGTACACACATTTATCACATTCATTTATCTTAAAATCATTTGACAACATTGTTTGGCCAAATTTCGCATGCCATTGTTTGGGTGCTTGTTTTAGTCCGTAAAGGGACTTAACAAGTCTAAATACCTTCTTTTCTTTACCTGGAACCACAAACCCTTTAGGTTGTTCCATGTAGATTTCTTCCTCCAAATCTCCATTTAAGAAGGTCGTCTTAACGTCCATTGATGAATTTCAAGACCATAAACTGCAGCTAATGCTACTAACATTCGTATGGTCGTAATTCTTGTAACTAGAGAGTATGTATCAAAGTAGTCAAGACCTTCTCGTTGTTACAAGTCTTACCTTAAATTTATCAATAGTGTCATTATCTTTCATTTTCCTCTTAAAATCCATTTAGAACCCAAAGGTTTATTTTCAGGAGGAAGATCAACCAATTCTCATGTATGATTGTTCAATATGGATTCTATTACACTATTGAATGCCTCTTTCCAAAACAATGATTCCGAAGAAGACATAGCTTCTTTAAATGTTCGAGGTTCATTTTCTAATAAAAAAGTCAGAAAATCTGGTCCAAATGAAGTAGACGTTCTTTGACATTTACTACGTCTTCGATCCTCCTGATTAAATGTACTTTCTTTTGTTTCTTCCCGAGGTCGTTTAGATCCTTCACTAATCGACTCACATTTCTTTTTATACGGATATATATATTTTCAAAGAACTTAGCATTATCTGATTCTATAACCGTATTATTATGAATGTCAGGATCTTCTGATTTATGAACAAGAAATCGATATGCTTTACTATTGGTCGCATATCCTATGAAAACACAATCAACGGTTTTCGGTCCTATTTTTACCCTTTTGGATTTAGGAGCATGCACTTTTGCCAAACACCCCCACACTTTAAAATAATTCAAGTTGGACTTCCTTCCTTTCAAGTTTTCATATGGAATGGATTGTGTTTTGCTATGGGGTACTCGATTTAGTATCCGGTTAGCCGTAAGAATGGCTTCCCCCCACAAGTTATGTGGCAAACCAAAACTTATCAACAATGCGCTCATCATCTCCTTTAATGAATGATTCTTTCTTTCCCCAATCCCATTGGATTGGGGCGTGTAAGGGGCCGTTGTTTGATGAATAATTCCATATTCTATACATATTTCTACAAAAGGAGATTTATATTCACCACCCCTATCACTTCTTATCATTTTAATTTTCTTGTTAAGTTGCGTTTCAACTTAATTTTTGTACTGCTTGAATGCGTCTATTGCTTCATCTTTACTATTAAGTAAGTAAACATAGCAATATCGAGTACTGTCGTCAATAAAAGTTATGAAATACTTCTTTCCACCGCAAGATGGTATTGACTTCATGTCGCAAAAATCTGTGTGAATTAAGTCTAAAGGATTTGAATTCCTTTCAACTCACTTATAAGGATGTTTAACATACTTAGATTCCATACATATTTGACATTTTGATTTGTCGCATTCAAACTTAGGCAATACTTCCAAGTTAATCATTTTCCGCAAGGTTTTATAATTGACATGACCCAAACGTATATGCCATAAATCATTTAGCTCAAGTAAGTAAGAAGAAGCTAAATTTTATTATTATTCTCAACAACCATTACATTCAGCTTGAAAAGGCCCTCAGTGAGGTAACCTTTTCCTACAAACATCTCATTCTTACTTATTACAATCTTATCAGATACAAAGACACTTTTAAACCCGTTCTTAACAAAAAGTCCAGCAGAGACTAAGTTCTTTCTAATCTCGGGAACATGAAGGACGTTGTTTAGAGTCACCACCTTGCCAAAAGTCATTTTTAGAAATATCTTCCCACATCCTTCAATTTTGGCTGTTGTAGAATTCCCCATGGAAAGCATCTCTTCGGGTCCAACGGAAGCGTATGTAGCAAACGCTTCTCTAACGGCACAAACATGGGAAGTGGCTCCAGAATCAATCCACCACTCCTTAGGATTTCCCACAAGGTTGCATTCAGAAAGCATAGCACATAAGTCATCAGCATCTTCGTGCTTTTCAACCATGTTTGTTTGACCCTTCTTCTTGTCTTTCTTCGGAGCACGACAATCTGTAGATTTGTGTCCAGCTTTCCCACAATTTGTAGCAATTTTCGTTGAACCGCTTCTTGTTTGGGTTGCTTTTCGGTCCAGAAACCTGCTTCCTCTTTCTCTTATTTTGAGGAGTATCCTCAACAATGTTTGCTCCCATTATTATTGAGTTTCCACGGCCTCTCTTTTCAGCAACTTTGTTGTCCTCTTCGATTCTCAACCGAACAATGAGATCTTCAAGCAAAATCTCCTTGCGTATGTGTTTCAAGTAGTTTTTGAAAGCCTTCCACAAAGGAGGAAACTTCTCAATAATCGCTACAACTTGGAATACTTCATTGATGACAAGACCTTCAATGAAAATTCTGTTAGAAAACATAATAAAATTAATACTTTCAACATCAGTATTAATTCTACTTATACCTTCAGCAAGGAGATCGTGAATAATCACTTGCAATTCCTGGACTTAGGTAATAACAGACTTGCTATCTACCATTTTGTAGTCCAAAAACTTAGCGGCAACGAATTTCTCCAACCCGACATCTTCAGTTTTGTATTTCTTTTCAAGCGCAATCCACAGTTCTTTTGACGTCTCTACATTACTGTAGACGTTATACAGATCGTCCTCCAGTCCGCTAAGAATGTAATTCTTGTACAAAAAATTAGAATGCTTCCACGCCTCAATCACGAGAAAGCATTCATTCTCTGGAGTTTCATCGGGCAGAACATCTTCCTTAATGAACTTCTGTAGACTTAAAGTAGTCAAGTAGAAGAACATCTTCTACTGCCACCACTTGTAATCAATCCCGGAAAATGGGAAATGGAGGGAAAATGAAATTTTTAAGTTTCCCTCCTTGCGGCTAACCGGATACTAAATCGAGTACCCCATAGCAAAACACAATCCATTCCATATGAAAAATGGAAAAGGAAGGAAGCCCAACTTGAATTATTTTAAAGTGTAGGGGTGTTTGGCAAAAGTACAAGTTCCTAAACAGAAAAGGGTAAAAATAGGACCGAAAACTGTTGATCGTGTTTTCATAGGATATGCGACCAATAGTAATGCATATCGATTTATGGTTCATAAATCAGAAGATCCCGACATTCACAATAATATGGTTATAGAATCAGATAATGTTGAGTTCTTTAAAAATATATATCCGTACAAAAAGGAATGTAAGTCGATTGGTGAAGGATCTAAACGACCTCGGGAAGAAACAAAAGAAAGTACATTTAATCAGGAGGATCCAATACGTAGTAAACATCTAAGAAGTCTACTTCATTTGGACCAGATTTTGTCACGACCCCAAACCGGGACCGGTCGTGATGGCACCTCTCGTGAAACGAGGCCAGCCGACACAAACCCCCAAAACCAATTAACAGTTATAATAATTCATAATCAAGCCATTAATAAGTGATAAATCCCAAAATAGAGTGAGATAGAACAAGTGCGGAAACAAACACAGCCCGACATCGGGGTGTCACCAGTCATGAGCATCTAAAATCCGTCTAAGAGTATGAAAAGACAACATAGTCTAATACAAAGCTAGAACAAGCGAAATAAAAATAGGAAGGAGAAGCACTGGGCTGGGAACGCCGAGCAGCTACCTAGTCAACTCCGTACAGCCTGCTGGAAAGCAATCAGCCCTCGCTAGCGTGACCCGAGACTCCTGAATCTGCACATAGGGTGCAGGGAATAATGTGAGTACGCCAACTCAGCAAGTAATAAAAGTAAAGGCAGTTGAGCGATAAGAAAACACGTAAATACACAGCAAAATGCTACAACGAGGCAGTGTAAAACCAGAACAATATCACAAATCAGTAAAAGCTCGTAAAAACTTCTTAGCTCAGTAAAACCTCATTAAAACATATTTGAGCAATTCAAATGAATGAATGAAAACAGGGATAAAAGATAGAAACACAAATCAGCCCCTCGGGCAAAATACCAACAGAAACCAGCCCCTCGGGCAATAACATGGAACAAAATCAGCCCCTCGGGCTTTATCACATCACAAACTGGGTACCCGCGCTCGCTGGGGGTGTACAGACTCCGGGAGGGGCCCCTTACGGCCCAAGCGCAATAACAAGCCATCTCGTGGCATAATCAACAGGCTCTCAGCCTCATATCAATCGCAAGCCACCTCGTGGCATAATAAATCAGTCCATCGGCCTCTCGTATGTCAAAAATAAGTACCACATGCTACGGCGCGCAGCCCGATCCCATAGTATCCTCACAACACAGGCCCTCGGCCTTACTCAATCAGAATCTCAAGAGCCTCACGGGCAACAGTAAAACATGATGCTCAGCCCAAAATATCTTTTAAAATATCAAAAACGAGTAAAGATGGCTGAGTTGTGAAAACAGTAGAATATAGCATGACTGAATATAATTTCGAAGTCAAAACAGCGAGGAAATAGTTGTAAAATCCCCTAAGGGTCCCAACAGTTGGCACGAGGCCCAAATATGGCATTTCGCCCAAAACATGATGATAGCAAACAGTTTTCAATCAACTACGCAGTTAAACTGTCATACGGGACGGACTGAGTCACAATCCCTAACGGTGCACAGCCCCACGCTCGTCATCTAGCGTGTGCGTTACCTCAAAGTAGCACAACGATGTGATATCCGGGGTTTCATACCCTCAGGACAGCATTTACAATCATTACTTACCTCTATCCGGTCCAAACTCTGGCCCGCGATGCCTTTGCCTCTCGAATCGGCCTCAACACGCGTCGAATCTATCCAAAATCAGAATCATTACGTCAAAATATGCTAAGGGAACGAAACCCATACGAAAATAATCAACTTACAACACAAATCCCGAAATTAACCAAACCCGACCCCCGGACCCACGTCTCAAAATTCGACAAAATTAACATCAATGGGATCCTTATCTTCCCACGAGTTCATGCATATCAAATTTACCAAAATCCAACCACAAATGACCCCTCAATTCCCAAATTCTAGGTTCCAATTTCAAGCCCTAGTTTCTTCAATATTTACCTACAATTTTCCATAAATTTCAAGCCTAATCAATGACATAACACCATAGGAACGAGTTTTATGTTCAAAAATCTTACCTCAATGAAGTTCCCGTAAATTCCCTCTTCAAAATCGTCCAAAAAACCTCTCTCCTCTCTTTGGGCGAATTCATGGAGACTTGAGCAACCATGGCAGCCACGTTCTCTCCCCAGCCTTTGGCTGTGGGAGAGTCTAATCAAAACCCTAAGGAAGCTTCAATAATCCCTAACACCTCAACAACGTATGCGTCCAGTTTGAATAATACAAAAACAGCCGCACCTCTCACACAAACCATCTTGAACTTATTCATGGAGTACCAACCATACAACTTTCTATGGATGAACGTGAAGTTTTTGCAAAGGAAGAAGGATTACATCAAGCAACAGTGGTGAAATTATCCATTGGCGCACCAGATTTACAGATTTTAAGGAACATACTGCCGAAAATCCTTGGTTTTAAAGGTCACTGTTTATTAGCTCTTCTTGCTCATCGTCAACTGCTGATTCGTTGCGATCAGTATGAAGATTACGTTATGTCATTGTCAAGGGCTGTGAATTATTTCCAGCATAATGGGAAAGAACACCAATACAGAGTTTTTCCATGGAGTATTGGATATAATCCAAAGGAAGAAACCTCGAAGGCTGCTGTTTGGATTTCGATGCCAAACTTATCGCCTGATTTGTTTGCGCGCAAGGCTCTACTGTCCATCGCAGCTGCAGTTGGAAAGCCAATTGCAATCGACAAGGCAACACAAATAAGGTCTCGTCCCAGCACGCCAAGAGTGAGAGTGATCGTGGATTTGATAGAAAAACTCCCTGAAAGAGTGAGACTTCAACATGTCGATGCCGCAACGGGTAAGATTATAGAGGAGTTCCAGGAAATTCTTTATGATAACCTGCCATCATACTGTTGCCATTGTAAACACCAAGGCCATGAGGAGAGGGATTGTTGTCGCTTGCAAAGAAAAACAGTAGCAGCAGCTCAACGTGTTACTGACGTGGTCGAGGAAGATGTTCAACATGTTGAAAAATTACAAGTTGATAATGATCGTGTACTGCCTGCTGAAGTTTTGGCTTTGGCTGAGGAGATGAGCAAGGTGGAAAAATTACAAGGGGATGCTAGGGATTATTTAAATGCTAAGTTGCAGCAAAAAACTAATGCATCAAGTCGTGCCGATATTCCAGTTGATAGATCTCTAGCTAGAGTTGCCAATGCAGTGAATTTGGTTAGGGAAACAGTGATGATGAAGGGGACTGATCAGGTTGTGGAACATGTGGTTTCTCAGAATGCCACAGCTGATCGAGTTGCTGCTTCACATACTAAGGGAGCTGGTCAAGGATCAGATGCTGTTAAGTCGCAACATATAGCAGCTGTTGATGGTGTTGTGGTAGTTCCAGTTGCAGCAGCTCTTAATAGGGTTGCTAAAGATCTGAAGGCTGCTACAGGTCCTGTGTTTGATCGAGGTTCAACTAGTGTTCATAAGGGTCCAAGTGCTGGGCAAAAATCTGCTGAAGCTGGGCATCAAATAGCTAAAGGACATGGGCAAATTAACGTACAGAAGTTAACAGAACCAGCTACTTTTGGTTCGACTTTGGATGTTACAGTTGCATTGAATACAACTGGTGATCGAGTTGCTGCAGTTGAAAAACCAGCAGGTGCTTTATCTACTGGTGATGTTTTAAAATCTGGTGCTCAAGGTGTGCAACAAGCTAAGGGTGCAATCTGGACAGTAGTAAATCGTGCACACCTATCACCTAATGAAAAGGATGTTTCCAGTCGCAAAAATCAGGTTACCATTGGAAAAAACATCAACTGCTCTAATTTTTTTGATGCTTTGGCTGCTGGGAACGAGCATGGTACAGAAGATGATGGGAAGAACTTGCAAGATTGTGATGCAAATTTAGTTACTCCCCAAGCCAATTCTCCAGGCAATGGAAAAGAGAACCAAAATTCCAAAAATGCAGCTGCTCGACTACATGTCGCAAATTAAAGGACTTAAGTCCTTCTGATGATCACAAGGAAGGGGAAGTACAAACGCCAGTTACGGCTGCTCCAACACTGGATATTTCCAGTCCAGATTTTTGGACGAGTGTACAGCAGGTTGATCACGATGCAGCTATAAAATCCATGAGACTAACCGCTACAGGCAGTGCAAAACAACAACTAATTCCTGAACATGCAGGTGGGCAGCTTGTTGTCTCTAAGGAAATTGTTCCAGTTGGTGAGCAAAAGGCAGTGACAGCCACACCAACAATGCATTTTCCCAATCAGGATTTAGCTAAAATGGTGAAGGATGCCCAGGCAGCTATATTGGTGAATACAACTCCAAAAAGGGTGCAGCAGGTCGAAGATGGTAAGGGTGGTAAAATTGCTGTGGAGAATGTAGAAGGCTGGACAAGGGTGTCCAACAACAAAAGCACTCCAAAAAAGGTGCAGCAGGTTGAAATTTTTCAAAAGACAGTACAGGTGTACGCAGTACTTCAAATTCTTTTGCTGCACTTGTTAAGGTGAATGACGACGATGGGAAAGCTGCTGGAGAAAATTTGCAGCTGATAGGTGATCAAAACAGCTCCTCGACCCCAGCTATTTTGAATCTTACATCGCTTGGAGCTCAAATATTGGAGAACATGAATCCCTTCCATGCTTTCACTGGGAGTTTAGCGCCAAATACAGTAGCAAAATATACAAAAGCACCAATGATGGTGTTGATGCTTATAGGGTTGGATTGAACACTTCTAATCATGATATACCCTCCAATGATCATTTTAGTCTTTCAGAAGATTCAGTTCACCCTATTCACAGTCGCGAGGCTCGTTCCTTGATGTCTTCTGCCTCTAAAAAGCTAATTAGAAAGGAAGAGAACAATGAGGCCTTTGAAGGCTCTTGACCGTAAGAATTCTTTTGGGGCCATAGACAAGAGTCATGAGCCAAGAGCTTTAGTACCCGGATTTAATCCTACTGAAGCTTTTTGTGCGGATATGGGGCAAGATTTTTACGAAGAAGGGGAAGAGGAAGAACTATTGGATGCCTCCTTTAAAAATGTAGCTCGGGAAGGAGATCTTTCACCTCGACATATGAGAAGTGGATCCACAAAAAACAAAAAGAAGACACACGAGAGGCAACATAGTTGGGATGGCAAAGTAACACAAGAGGTTGTCATTAGGCAACTCCCAATGCGAGTAGCAAAGCAAAAGGGGCTGCCCCAACTACATCTACAAAGTCCAACCGTTCCAAAAAGAAAGCATGAATTTTGAAGACATTTTAAAGAGGTTAGATGAAGATGACAAAGAACTACAACTTGAAGAAGTTACCAGTTTGGGCAAGAAGGGACTTATTCTATCACTTTATTAGTATAGTCATTTGTAATATCACCACAGAGTATGTTATAAACTCTGTGATGATCATAGAATATTTGGTACTTTCTAGTTCTTACTTTTTACATGCATGCTAGTAGGTGAGGCTATTTTATGCCTCAATAGGATTAGTAAGGTAAGGTTTAGCCCAGTTCGTGTTGCTCTTGTCATATGCCTTTGGAAAGATGTCCTAATGGCTATGAGATTATATGCCCTCGTGAGACTTTGCCGGCAGCTACACCATGATCCTCTACATGAGGCTGCCATATAAGGCAATGTGAGGCGCAGAGGAGTGATTATATAGCCAAGGCATAGAGGCAACACTACTGGTGCTATTGTCCCCTTATTTGTACTCTTCCTATGTGGTACTTTTTGCTTTTTATTATTAATAAAACTAGCCCTAGGCACCTGCCTAATGGATTTGCTTAAAAAAAATCGTCCAAAAAGCTCCAAAATCGATTTAAAATGGTGAAGAAAGTCTGAAAATCGCGAAGGATGAAATATATACTTTCTGACCCAGGGATTCCGCACTTGCGGTCCTTTTTCCGCTTCTGCGGCCCCACTTCTGCGGTCTAACCCACCGCACCTGCGGTTTTCACTTAAAGGTCTAGGATCGCACCTGCGGTCACTCTCTCGCACCTGCGCCATCGCAGATGCGTCCAAATGTCCGCTTCTGCGGCTTGCTTCCGCATCTGCGGGAGTCGCACCTACGGCCTCCCAACCGCAGATGCGGTTATGACAGCAACCAAAAAAAACTTCAGCTGCCAAACTCAACTCCAAAACCTCCCGTCAACCATCCGAAATCACCCCGAAGGCCCCGGGACCTCAACCAAAAGCACAAACAAGTCATATACCAACATCCAAACTTATACCAATCTTCAAAACACCTCAATCAACATCGAATCAACCAAATAACATCGGATTCAAGCCTATGGTTCCAAAAATCTTCCGAATTACGCTTTTGATCAAAAAGTCTATTAAACCACATCCGAATGTCCTGAAATTTTGCACACACATCCCAAATGACACAATGGACCTACTGCAACTCCCGGAATTCCATTCCGACCCCTATATCAAAATCTCGCCTATCAACCGGAAAACGCCAAAAATCCATCTTCGCCAATTCAAGCCTAAAGCTACTCCGGACCTCCAAAACACATTCTGATCACACTCCTAAGTCCCAAATCATCTCCCGAAGCTATCCGAACCATCGAAATTCACATCCGAGCCCTTTTTACATAAGTCAACATCCTGTTGACTTTTCCAACTTAAGCTTACTCAAAAGAGACTAAGTGTCTCAAACCTTACCAAAACCTCTCCGAACTCGAGCCAACCAACCCGACAGCACATAATACAGCTAAACAAGATAATAAAAAGTAGGAATGGGGGAAACGGAGCGGTAACACATGAAATGACTGGCCGGGTCATTACAGATTTTGTGACTTTCTTATTAGAAAATGAGCCTCGGACATTTAAAAAAGCTATGTCTTCTTCGGAATCATTATTTTGGAAAGAGGCATTCAATAGTGTAATAGAATCCATATTGAACAACCATACTTGGGAATTGGTTGATCTTCCTCCTGAAAATAAACCTTTGGGTTCTAAATTGATTTTTAAGAGGAAAATGAAAGTTAATGGCACTATTGATAAATATAAGGTAAGACTTGTAGTCGTCTTCGTCGTCGCTCGGCTCGGCTTCGGCTTCGGCTTCGGATTTGGATTTGGATTTAGTCAAATGATCGATTCATTGATTAATTTTTTGGACCAAATTTATTTGTTAATAGTAAATATTAACGTACTCCGTGTCTGTAACGGAAGATCAATAATCCAAATTATCCGTTTCATTGATTGTCCGTTTTTTGTAATGGAAAACGTTTCCTCTACCCGTTTTAATTTGCGTAAATGGCCATTTATGTTATGACCGCTTTACGTAACTGACCTCTGAAGAGTTACAACTCTTCATTTGAACTCAACAGGTTGGGGATATAAATTGCAGTCCATTCTCTCAGATTTTCGATACAAAGTTCTGAGTTCTCCTCCTTTCTTCTGCATTGTTTTAACTACTAAGAAAGCAACAGTAAGTGTGATTTGCTACTGATCTTTGTGTTCGCTGAAACATTAGGGTTGGAAGTACCGCTACACTAGTGTGTAATTCGTTCTATCGTGGAGGAAATAATCCACAACCTTGGGTACTAGGAGGGGATTAAATTCCTTAAGGAAACATTGTGAATTCAGTGGGATCGGATTAAATTTCATTTCTGTTTTTCATTTCTGTTTATACGTTATTTTTATATTCTCCTGAATTATTTTATAAATACAGGATACTAACAAGGTACGTCAATGGGAAGGTAGTAATCTTGGTCGTAAAGTCGTGCTTCTTTCCCAAACTCGAACACCTTATTAGAATTTGCTTCAACACAGCACCTTGTGATAGCTTGTTTGATTTTGTGATGGCCATTTTTGTAATGTTTTCTTGATGATATCGCGACAAAGTTGAGAACTTTTGAAAAGCAGAAGAAGTAAGACCAAATACTTCTTTGCTTTGAAAGAAATTAAGAGATGCTATTAAAGAAATACTGGGTGTTGGGTGTTTGGGATAGAGCCGTGTAAAGCTATTTATGGAGAAAGCCCCCAACTTTATGATTAATCCCAATTGTGTGATTATTTTGTCCTACCTCAATAAGAAAAGGATGGCACAAATAGTTTGTTTTTATCAAACAAGTTAAACAAGACTATTTTGGGTTAGTAGTGGTCCTAGGCAAGCTTAGGAGATCGAGTTGGGTAATTTCTCTGTGTTGGTCTAAACTAGCCCAAATATACTCTTAATATGGTGTGATATTGTCTGTTTTGGGCCAAGTTCTTCCCAAAAGCCCTCATACTATTAAGAAATCCCTACACCTTATATGTAGGCTTCCAATCTTACCGTTCCGCACCATCACTTTGCCATCTCTATACTCGTCCTACCTAACTTGGGTTCTGATACTAGTTGTTGGGCTAAACTAACCCAAATAAACTCTTAACATGGTGTGACATTGTCCATTTGGCCCAAGCATGCACGGTTTTTCCCAAAAGGCCTCACACCGATAAGAGATTCCTACACTTTATATATAGGCTCCCAATCTTTTTCAGTTACCAATGTGGGACTTTCTTTCCATATCCAACACTACACTAAGTTGAATGATTCACTAACGAATGAGCAAATCAAAGAACGGTATGATTGATTGATATTGACCTTATTATGCACCTACAATTAAATTAGCACATTTATTCTAATGAGATCAGCGTACTGTCCAAAAGAATACTTTGGTACGTAACTATAGAGTATTTTCGTCGAAACTTCGTATTTTAACAATCCTGTTTCTGGGCTCTATGTCTCTGTCTCACATGTTAACTCTTCATGTTGGATCCGTTAGAATATGCGCAGCGGAAGCAAGCATACAATACAGGCATAAATACATGTAAACTAGACAACGCAATAATCACAAGATTAGAAGCACTAACCTCTTGAAATAGTTGCACAAATCTTCCAAACAGCAAGAATCCAGGGTTGCAGTCTTCTGCTATATGCCTAGTAAACCTTGGACGATTTTGCTTTTTGGTAGGCAAGAACAATACAACTAAAAAGTGAGTTATTGGGTGATAGTCTTCCTTTAATTGAGTTATTTTGGCCGAAAATACTCCTCCAAAAACGTGTAGGATTCTGCTTTTTTTTAAGTAGAATCCTACTCTAACTCTACTAGATGACTTTTTTCCCAAGTCACTTTTTACTCAAGTCTTGTCCAAGTTTTTACTAGGTATAGCAGGGACCACAGAAATAATAAGAGGCTACCAATTATAGTATTAATTAAAAATTAGCATGAATTAATTCTTACTATAATTAATTGCAATTTATTCCACTAAAAAACTGCAATTGAACTCCTCAATATGAATTTCGAAAATTCAATAACACTTATTTTAACTCCCCATGTTAAGATTTCAAATACCAGTTAATTAAATTAAATCACTGAAAACTTATATGCTTACATAAAGGGGTATCATCAAACTCAAAACCGAGTCATGGATTCTATCAACTAATTATTATTCACAAATGTTATTCGTTATTGTCCAATCTATTAGGCATACACTAACTCTGAATAGAGTCGTACCTTTTGATAAATCAAAACAATAAACAAATTACATTGATCATAATTACTATATCAAGATTAGGAGTATAACCTCATTTAATGAATTAGAGAAAATGTTTTATATATTCAGTACAAAAATATCTTTTCTCTGCTTGGTCCGTTCAATATACATTGAGTATACTAGCACAAGAAGTTGGAGTAAAACTACTCCCATAATCAAGATAAATTATACTATAATCTTGTGCTACAATCATCAAGATATTTTGTCCAACAATATCTTTGATTGTGAACGTAGTTTATTAATTATGAGAACCAACAATTTAATCTTCTGTGCATGAGCTAAGACTCCATACACTAAATTGTCTACTACATAACTAAAAGGACACACATGTAACAAATGATCTATTTAAAATAGTACTTTATTGAATTGAATAAATTAAATAAACAATTGTTCCATAAAGAATAAAATACTATGTCTAAACCGCATGGTTAATAGTGTATCCCAACAATCTCCCACTTAGACTCATAACCATGCGTCTACTACTCTAACACCCATTCCTTCTACATGCTTGTCAAAATCTTCTGTGTCAAGCTCTTTGTAAACGGGTATGCCAAATTGTCCTCTGACGCAATCTTCAGCACTCTTGCATCACCTCTCTGAGTTATGTCCCGAATTAAGTGATATTTACGCTCAATATGCTTACTTCTTTTATGGCTTCTTGGTTCCTTCGAGTTTGCAACTGCACCACTATTGTCACAATAAAGCACAATCGGTGCTTGAACCGAAGGAACCACATTAAGCTCTTTTAGAAAGTTCCTGAGCCAAACAGCCTCTTTAGCTTCCTCAGATGCAGCCACATATTCGGCTTCCATGGTGGAATCAGCAACACATGATTGCTTGATGCTCCTCCAACTTATGGCTCCACCTCCTAAGGTAAAAACATATCCTGAGGTAGATTTACTAGAGTCTCTGTCTGACTGGAAATCTGAATCAGTATAGCCAATGGGTGCAAGATCACCTGAGTGATACACCAACATATAATCCCTAGTCCTTTTCAAGTACTTGATTATATGCTTAACAGCAGTCCAGTGTTCTCGACCAGAGTTAGACTGCAATCTACTAACCATGCCAACAGCAAAGCAGATGTCAAGTCTAGTACATAGCATAGCATACATAAGACTCCCGACAACAGAAGCATAAGGGACTGCCTTCATCTTTTCTATCTCATCAGTCGTTTTTGGGGACGGATCTTTCGACAGAGAGATTCCATGTCTAAAAGGGAGAAACCCTTTCTTGGAATCTTGCATGATAAACCTGGTGAGAATAGTATCAATGTAAAGTGCTTGGGACAAGCCTAATACCCTTTGCTTGCGATCTCGCATAAGCTTGATCCCAAGGATACGTGCTGCCTGTCCCAAGTCTTTTTGTGATGACCCAAAAGGTCATCACTTGTTTTGAAAATAAATTCAGTGTTCTGAGGCCTTAAAACCTCCCTTTTATCTCACCTCGATTTGCGTGCACAATCCGGGCGTGTATCCAGAAAGCCATTATGTGAAAATCTGTGAAAATGATAAATTTTGCTTTTAAAATAAATGTAGGTTGACTTCGGTCAATATTTCGGGTAAACGGACCCGGACCCGTGATTTGACGGTCCCGGAGGGTCTGTAGGAAAATATGGGACTTGGGCATATGCCTGGAATCGAATTCCGAGGTCCCAAGCCCGAGAAATGAATTTTTAAAGAAAATTTTTTTCTGGAATATATATGAGTTTTTTGAAATGAAAGATGTTTGAAATTTATGGTATCGGGCCCGTATATTAGTTCCGGAGTCCGGTACAAGTTTGAAATAATAATTTGGTTGAATCTGAAAAATTTGGTAAAGATCGGAATTGGTTTGGTATAAAACGGACTTAAAGTTGAGAAATTGGAAATTTTGGTGTTCTTGAATGATTTCATGAATTTGGGGTTTACTTCATAGTTGTTGATGTTATTTTGATGATTTGATTGCACGAGCAAGTCCGTATTATGTTTTTAGGTTGGTGTGCATGTTTGGTTTGGAACCCCGAGGGCTCGGGTGAGTTTTGGATAGGCCACGGAGTGAAATTTGAACTAAGGAATTGCTGGTATGTTGCAGGCCTGCGGGCTTCGCAAATGCGAAGCCTGGCTCGCAAATGCGAGAATTATGTCGCAAATGCGATGAGCCCAGGACCAGCACTACCTCGCAAATGCGAGGTACCCTTCGCAAATGCGAAGTCTTCTGAATGTGCCAGTTGTCGCAAATGCGCCATTCCCATCGCAAATGCAAGTTCGCAATTGCGAACATCCAATCGCAAATGCGAAGAAAGCAGACTTCTGAAGGGTTCGCAATTGCGAACCCTGATCGCAATTGCGACATCTGCAACGTGCAAAATCATAACTTAGACGCATTTTCAACCATTTTTACAACCTTTTCAAAACCTAAACACCTTTGGGCGATTTTTCAAAGAGAACTATTCTTCCAAAATCGATTGTAAGTCATTTCTAACTCGTTTTCTTTAATCTCTAACATCTTTTACATGATTTCAACTCAAAATCAAGGGTCTTCATGGGAGAAATTGGGTGTTCTGGATAGAACTTAGGATTTTCGAATTTTGGGGATTTGGACCTCGATTTGAGGTGCGATTTCAAAACAAAGTATATATTTGAGTTCGTGGGTGAATGGGTAATCGGGTTTTGGTCTGAACCTCGGGTTTTGACCATGTGGGCCCGGGGTCGATTTTTGACTTTTGGGAAAAACTTTAGAAAATCTATTTTCATGCATTATAATTGATTCATTTAGCATTTATTGATATAGTTAAGTAACTTGTGGCCTAGATACAAGCGAAATGGTGGTGGAATCAAGAGGTAAAGCGGTAGTTGAGGCTTAAATTGTGTTCGTGACATCGAGGTAAGTGTTTGGTCTAACATTTAGCTTGAGGGATTAGGAGTTGTGTCTTATTTGCTATGTGTTAATTGTGGAGTACGACGTATAGGCATGGTGACGAGTATCTATACGTCGGTGTCAAGTGTCACGCCTCCTTTTTCACTACTACACCCCCGAGGGCATAATAAAGGGAGTTATTTCCAACTTGAAGTGACAATCGAAACGGGATTATATTATCAAAGAGTCAGAGTCGCCACTTGGGAGATTTATGGTGTCCCAAGTCACCGGTTTAAATTCCGAATCGAGGAAAGGATTGACTCTGTATTACAGTCCGCGAACCAGAAATCCGGATAAGGAATTCTGTTAACCCGGGAGAAGGTGTTAGGCATTCCCGGATTCCGTGGTTCTAGCACGGTCGCTCAACTGTCATATTCGGCTTAATTATCTGATTTTAAACAATTATGAACCTATGTGCAATTTTTAACTTTTAACCGCTTTTATTCACTTTAATTAGAGAAGATTGCAACGTCGCTAAAACACGTCTCGAACCACGTCACATAAATGCACCCGTGATTTTCGACATATTTTAACTTCATTGGGATTTGGATTTGGGTCACATAAATGTGCACCCGAGTTTAGGAAAGTAGTATTATTAAACACGCGCCTAAAGCAACTACGCGCTTTTAACTTTGCGAGGGCCATGAAAATTCAACTAAATGGCACACCTCGATTTCTAAAGGATTAGAAATAATCAAGCGAGGGCCGTGCATTTTGAGATTTTATTTGGCACGGCGTGCCTCAATTTATTCTAAGGATTATACTCGACTAAAGCAAACTACGGACGCTCTTGATTGGACGATGTGAAACTGATGGAAAAATTCGAATTTACCACTACTTTAATCTCAAAGTACCATAACAGAATAATATATTTCCATTACCATACATGGCATCTTCACACCTATTTGAACATGCCTTCCTTTAATTAGTTGTCAATGAGAACGAGCAAACTGAAACAGGATATCAACCATTGCAATAAACCAACCAGAGGAACAAATCAATTCAGAAAGAAGCATCAGTTCAAATCTTCATGTTCTAGTGTCTCAACAGAAGAGGAGAATGATACGACTTGAGAATACAGGGACATTTCTTTGACATGAGAACAATCCATGAATATGTTAGCAAGAATTTACGTGTGGGGACTGGACAGAGGTCAACCTATAAGGCATGATGGGAAGTTCTCTGTGTAGCATCAGAAATACCATTTCATACGCAAGAGAGTTGTGTGCAGTTAGCTAAATGGTATTTGGACATGACTGTATGAACTTGGAGAAAACTGGGACAAATTATTGATTTCGTCATTACGCGATACAGCAATTTGAAAATTGAGATCGCACAAATGCCAAAGAACTCATAACAAAGCAGGCTGTTGGTTTTCTTACCACTGAAAGAGTCGAAACTTCTGAAGCTGCTGGGACAGGCTTCTAAACAGGGAGTTTTGTACTATAATTAAAGACTATCACATTACTTATTATTACCCTACAGTCACATTTAAACCTGAAATCAGCCAAGCAAAACAGGGGCCTGCTAGGGAAATAAGACACAAAGGCACAATAGCTCGGCTGGCAAAACACAAACTGACTACAAAGAAAACAAAGTCGTACTACTACACAATTCTCATGTTGAATCCTGTGCAAAAGGTTCACTGACAGAAATGGCATGCTGAGAAAACATGAACAATCCCTGATCCTCTCAACCATAGTAAGCCACAAAGAACAAACCAGCAGAATGCATTAAAATAGTCGTGAAACCAGAGAACATGGCACTTTAGTGATTCATGACTCGTTTAGCCGTCTTACGATTAACTAACTCAAGTCAAACATGTCGAAACTAAGCATTTGGCATGAGCAGACTAGTCTGAACATCAGAATATTTCATGGCTGGCAAAACACACAAGGAACTCATTTTGTGAAGTGGCTAATCCTTAACCAAAAGAATCAGGAAGTCATGGATCAACAAAGCTCTTAAAATCAACTGCTCTGGCTAAAATGCGTCAGACTCATTCAACAGATTCAATGATCCTAACATATTTGCAACCACAAGCATATCATTTCAACTTAAACACTCATTAATGTAGACAAAATTCCAATAAATATCATGGTTATGAGTTAATGATCAACAGGAGCAGCTAGTTAGACTCATAATCCTGTTTGAAATTCGATAGGCCATTTTGACTTCCTAAGGACGCGCGATTGCTCTTTCGATAGCTGAAGAGTCCAAAGAAACTCATGAGAATAAGCATCATGGGTTCATGCTCGTTTAGCAATCACAAAGCTGAACACAATCGTTCATTTGAAAATGACGAAATCTCGACTCAAATGAAAACTCGACACCAAAATAACAGTTAAAGCATAAAAAGCATAGAGGACGACTACTCAAAAGCGACTCTTACTGATTGAACGTATTCAAACACATCATACCATTGAGAAGAAATTCACCGGCCAGAAGTTCGATCACAGCACAAAACAGGCCACTCTAGACAGAATCTCATAGCTCAAGAACACTTAAACAAAAACAGAGTCGCATAGGAGAAAAGGAAAAATATCGAACCTGAAATCGCAAATTCCTTTTATAATAGAATCGAAGGCGATTACAAAGCTTCAACTCCAAAATTCCAACAAGAACACAATGGCAATTCAAAACTCGAAGAACAGCAAACCAGCAGCAGACTTGGCGAATCCAACTTCCCAGAGCTTCAGTCGAACTCCATTTTTTCAAACCAAAAATTCGAAAATGAAACAGGGGACTTCACTTAATTAGACCTTGTTCTTGGGAACTCTTTTTTCTTGTTTTCTGAAAAATGTCAAACCAAACGAGAGAAATCTCCAAGAAAATTCGAAGAACCCTAGAACCCTTTTCCCTCTACTGATTTTTTTCCCGAAAATCCTCTCCCAAAATCTCTCTCCCCCTCTAACTCTATCTCAAAATCCTCTATTTATCAGGCAAACACCTGATGAATGAAGGGCTGGGATCAACCCAAATCGATCCCACGCTCCCCATTCATCCAGCATATGCCTTCTAGAGGCTTCCATCACGTGAGAAGGGGGTGGGGATGAGAGAATCTGTCAGAGACCGTTACAATTATGGTGACGAGGAGATAGGGGGAACGCGTGAGGTGAGTTAGGGGGCTCACTCGCCATGGTTTTGGACGATCTAGGGTGTGATTTGGGTTGTTTGGAGAAGAGGAACAGTTTTCCATCGTTTGGGGTTTTTGATTTGGGTCTCCGTATGTATCTGTGTGTGTACATGTTGGGAATGGGTCGGGTTTAGGGGGCAGACGGGTTGTTTTGGGCTTGTGGGATTAAAATTAAGAAGGCCCAAAAAGACTTCTTCTATACTTCCTTTTCTTTTCTTTTCAATTCTCAATTCTTTTCTCTTAAAAAAAAAACCTAACTTAATTATTAAACTAAATTAACTACTCAACATAGTATTTACCCCATTTAATTAATTATCAAATAAAACAAACCTACAAAAATTTAAGAATTTAAAAAATGCAAAGTGAGTTATTTTTGTAATTTTTCTATTTTTTTTGTAAAACAACTAAATTACTAATTAATTCCAAAATGCCAACTTAAATCCTAAATGCAAATGCAACATATTTTTTTGTATTTTTCATGAATTAAATAAAATAAACGGGCACAGACAAATGCAAACAGTCACAAAAAATGCTACAAAAATCCACGAAATTGCAAACAATGAAAAAATTATTTTGTTTTGAATTTGTGGGAGTAATTCATATAGGGCAAAAATCACGTGCTCACATCAACCATGCCCGTGAGTCTAGTATTGTAATTGTTGTGACTCCGTTGTGGTTTATTCATGCCTACTATGATGATTATCATTGTTGGTTCCCTTACCGGGATGTTATTGTTTATGATATTATATCCCTTGCCGGGATATTGTTGTTGTACTCTTGTTCCCTTACCGGGATGTTATTGTTTACGATATTGTCTCCCTTATCGGGATATTGTTGTTGTACTCTTGTGCCCTTGCCGAGATTCCTTGTGATTGATGTTGATATATGAAATGGGAGTGAGTTGCACGCCTGCAACGAGATATATGAAATGGGAGCGGGTTGCACGCCTGCAATGAGATATATGAAATGGGATCGGGTTGCACGCCTGCAACAAGATATTTGAAATGGGATCGGGTTGCACGCCTGCAACAAGAAAGAGATGAAAGTGAATACTGTGTTTGTTTCTCTTATCCTTGTTAGAATACTGTGTTTGTTTCTCTTATTCTTGTTAGCAATTCAATTTTGGTTTCTCTACATTCCTCTTTGGTATTCTGTTGTTGTCTGATACTCCCCGCAGCATGTTTTCCCCCCTCCCACCTTTACTGTGAATACCTGCTTTTATTTTCCGTTGTATATGATTTAACTGCACAGGTTTATTTGGTAGCCTGGTCCTAGCCTCGTCACAACTTCGCCGGGGTTAGGCGAGGAACTTACCAGCACATGGGGTCGGTTATGCTGATACTACACTCTGCACTCTTTTGTGCAGATCCCGATACTGTAATTTTTGGACCGCAGTGAGGTTGCTGCTTCCAGTTCACCAGGCGACCCGAGGTAGTCCTGCAGGCGTCCACAGGCCTTGGCGTCTCCTTTTATCCTTTCATTCTGTTTCTTTCATGTATTCCAGAGACAGCGTTGTATTAATCTTTCAAACCTTTATTTGTAGTATTCTTAGACAGTCTGTAAAATTGTCACACCAGTTCTGGGTAGTTTATGTTATGGATCGGTATTGGCATCATTGTTAAAATATTGCATTTCAGTCTTCCGCTTATTAAATTCCGCTGATTATTTAATGTTGGTTATTATTTGTTAAAAGATTAAAATGGGAAAAAGGTCAAGTACAAATGGTTGGTTTGCCTAGCTTTCACTAGTAGGCGCCATCACGACTCCCGAGGGTGGGAAATCCGGGTCGTGACACTTTCATATCGAAACGCGAGGACAACCATTCCTTCACTGAATTCAACATGCTGACATTATTTCCTACGAGCAAAATATCATCCACGTACAAAACCAAAAATGTAACTTTATCTCCATTCCACTTCTTATAGACACAAGACTCATTTTCACATTGATAAAAACCGAAGGTTTTAATCGATGCGTCAAAACAAGTGTTCCATACCCTAGAAGCTTGTTTCAATCCATAAATGAATTTCTTTAATTTATACAACATGTGCTCATTACCACTTTTTATGAAACCAACTGGTTGTGCCATATAGATGCACTCATCAAGACTTCCATTTAGAAAAGCGGTCTTGATATCCATTTGCCAGATCTCATAATCGTAATGAGCAGCAATGGATAAGAGAATCCTAATGGATTTAAGCATGGCTACTGGCGAAAAAGTTTCCTCATAATCGATCCCTTCTTTTTGAGTAAACCCTTTTACAACAAGCCTAGCTTTAAAAGTTTGCACTTTTCCATCCACTCCTCTCTTTTTCTTATAGATCCATCTACAACCTATGGGTTTGACTCTAATAGGTGGTTCTACAAGATCCCAAACTTGATTGGAGTACATGGACACCAATTCAGATTTCATAGCATCAACCCATTTATCAGCATTAGTATCTTGTAGTGCTTCATCGTAATTAATAAGTTCTGTATTAGGCTCTTCATAGATTCTATCATAAGATTCTCCCAAGAGCGCAAACCGGAGAGGTTTTCTAATAATTCTCCCACTACGACTAGTCACTACAGGTAGAGGCTGATTTTGTTGTTGAATCACAACATCATTTTCTGGAACTGAAGCCTCAATGTTATCCTCCACACCTTGCGGTGCTGGGATATCATTAACTTCTTCCTGGAGTGCAGGCTGCATAACAATTTCAGGTTATTCAACAATCTGAGGTTAGTCAACATTACTCCCACTACTTTGGGGTAGTGAGATGTCAGGCAATTGCTCTTGTACAATCTGCTGCCTATTGACATTTCTCCCACTACGATAATGCAGTGGTATGTCAATACTAGCTTTCGGGATACGTTCTAGAGACGAGTCTTTAGTTACTCCATTATTTAATTCCTGTAAAACTAGTTTACTTTTAGGAATATGGTTCGTTAAATAGTCCTCTTCTAAAAATCTGGCATTTGTCGTAACAATTACCTTCTTTTCTTTGGGACAATAAAACAAACCGACTTTAGTTCCTTTTTGATATCCAATAAAAATGCAAACTTCTATCCTTGATGCCAATTTATCCGCTTTCCCTTTCAGCACATGTGCTGGACAACCCCAAACCCGAATGTGGCGTAAACTTGGCTTGCGCCCAGTTCACAATTCTACTAGAGTTGAAGGTACTGACTTTGAAGGAACCAAATTAAAAATAGTAATTTGCTATTTCTAAAGCATATTCCCAAAAGGAAGAAGGCAAATTGGAATAACTTAACACTGATCTAACCATTTCCATAAGGGTCCTATTTCTTTTTTCTGCCATACCATTTTGTTGTGGTATTCCTGGGGCAGATAATTGAGATGCAATTCCACTATCTGATAAGTATTTTATGAGTTCCGCAGAAAGGTATTCACCACCACGATTAGATCGCAATGTTTTGATATGTTTATCATGTCGTTTCTCCGTTTTCGTCTTAAATTCTTTGAATTTCTCAAAGCATTCAGACTTATGTCGCAACAGATAAATATATCCATATTTTGAGTAATCATCTGTGAAAGTCACAAAATACTCAAAACTACCTCTTGCTTGTATATTCATAGGGCCACACAAAACAGAGTGAATTAATTCTAGCTTATCGCTGGCTCTATTTCCTTTTGAGGGAAAGTATCTCTTGGTTATTTTACCTTCTAAACAGGATTTGCATGTTGGTAGTGACTCCACTTTCAATGAACTCAAAGGTCCATCAGAGACCAATCTCGAAATCCTATTTAGATTTATATGACCTAGACGTAAGTGTCACAAATAAGTTTGACTCAATTCAGAAATACGTTTTCTTTTATGTGGCAGATTAATATTATTTAATTCTTTTGGTTGTTGTAGCACATGAGGAGATATATCAAGAATAAAAAGGTCATGTACTCTAGCAGCAGTATAGATAAAACGTTTATTAAACTTAATAACAGCAGAGTTATTAACAAAATAAACATTATAACCAGCATCCATTATTTTCGAAACCGAAATCAAATTCCTTCTAATTGAAGGTACATAGAGAACATCTTTTAAAACTAAAACTCTATCACTACTAAACGAAACTCTAATATCTCCTAAAGTTAAAGCTGGTGTTGGCTCGCCATTGGCTTGAAAAACGCAAACTTCATTCTCACTTAGCTGTCGCATTTCCTGAAACCCCTGCAAAGTAGTGCAGATGTGATTAGTGGCTCCCGAATCTACACACCAAAATATGGTAAAAACAGCCGCTAAACAAGCTTCAACGACATTTAAATTTGAATTGCCTTGCTTATTCAACTTTGCCAGATAGGCAGGGCATTGCTTCTTGTGATACCCAGGTTGCTTGCAATGATAGAACTTGCCTTTGGGCTTTTTCACACCGGCCGCACCACCAGGTGCCAAAACCTTTTGAGCCTTCTTCTTTTTCTTAATGCCTTTCGACTTAGAAACCGAAGCTTTCTCAACATTGAGTGCCACAACTGGAGCTTGTTGTGTGATAATAGATTCTGCCGCTTGTAGCTCATTCAACAATTTCGCTAGTGACAAATTCATTTTGTTCATATTATAGTTCAAGCGAAACTGTTGAAAACTGTCAGGCAGAGTTTGCAGGACCATCTCAACTTGAGACTCCTTATCAATCACAACTCCAAGGACCTCCAGTTCATTCAGAAGACTCATCATCTTCAGAACATGGTCCCTGACCAATGATCCTTCAGCCATCTTGGTGTTCAAAAGGGCTTTCATGGATGTCTGCTTAGCTGCACGATTTAGCTCAGCGAACATCTCTTTGAGACTTTCGATCATATCATACTCAGACCCCATATACTGATGTTGATGTTGCAAAACATTCGCCATAGGGCCAAGAATGTAACATCGCGCCATCTCATCTAAGGCTGTATGTGGTCCCGGGCCCGGGCCTAAATGGGCTAAACGGGCCTGGGCTTAGCGGTCCCGGGCTTCACGGTCCCGGGCTTCGTGGGCTCAACGGGTAGGACCAGCCCGTGACGGGCCTAAGCCCATATGGTCCTGGGCTAAATGGGCCGGGCTCGTGGGCTTAGCGGGCCTAACGGGCTTTTTTTATCTCCGGGCTTTTTTTTTTTTAATTTTTTTTATTTAGGGCAATTTCTTGTAAACCATATGTGTATGTATATATATAAATTGCTCTTATGCATGGCTATATAAATATATGTGGTATATATAATATAGAAATCTAATTATTAAAGTGTTTGACGAAAATGTAAAATAACAAATCAATAGTAAAACAAAATTGGCATGCATAATAAATTAATAACAAAGTACAACATGAAGCATAAATACGTCTAATAATTTTAAAATAACACAAATTGTTGAAAAATCTTAAAGACAAATTTGCGGATAAATACCCTCAACACAATACTTTATATGCCTCCTTAAAATGTCTGTGGTACACCCTGAACGAAAATTTAAGACTCTTCCACAGTTCTTGCACTTTAATATTTGGCCTTCTCATTTTCTTCAAGCACTTCATAGTATTGCGACACAAATAAGCGCACTCTTTCCGAACGAGGCATGATTTAACTTGAAAATTGAGATTGAGACTTGAAGTCTTGAAAATTGGAGATTGAGAGATTGAGAGAAATTTAGATTGAGAAATGAGTATTGAGTATTGAAATGAAGAAGAGGGAGGGGGGTACTTATAGTGTTAGAGAAGGTTAGTTTTGTAAATTTAAAAAAAAAACGGCTATTTGTGCAATTAATATGACCGTTGGTGGTCATTGGGGGTGGGGCTCTCATTTTGAAAAATCTTGTTTTGTAGTATATATAGTACTACTTCTTCATGTAAATATAATATATATAGTATACTAGTATAGTATACTAGTATAGTGTACTATATATTGTATGTTATGTATATATATTCCCTTATATATTTGTTGTAGTATATATTGTATGTTATGTATATATATTCCATTATATAATTTATTGTAGTATATATTGTATGTTATGTATATATATTCCCTTATGTATTTTCTTGTAGTATATATTGTATGTTATGTATATATATTCCATTATATAATTTGTTGTAGTATATATTGTATGTTATGTATATATATTCCCTTATGTATTTTCTTGTAGTATATATTGTATGTTATGTATATATATTCCATTATATAATTTGTTGTAGTATATATTGTATGTTATGTATATATATTATATCTTATAAATAATTGCAAGTTAAAGACAAAAAAATATTGCGAAGAGATATTCAAGGCCAAGGGTATGTTTTATAATTTTTATTACCAAAAATGGCATATCTTTCTTAGTCTTCTTCCCCCCAATGGAATGAGCACAACAAGGTACTAATACCACCATTAAAAGGAAAAAAAACTAAAGAAGATATGCCAAAGTACAAGTTACACCATAATCTACATTGTATCTCTAACAAATCTCATAAATCCTTCAAGGTTCGGAGGAGGTTCCGTTGGTGGTGGCGGAAAAGAAGCTTGTTCATCACCGCTTCCGGGCGAAGCAGCATCCTCCGCAAGTTCCGCTATCATTTCTTCATAAGCTTCGTCTATCTCCGGTTGTGATTCTGCAAGTCCAAAGTTTCTTCTTTCCGAGCGGATCCAATCTCTGAATAGTACTGATTTTTCCAAGCTCTCCCTCATAGAGATCACCTATTTGAAGTCTTGCTTGACTGAAAGCGCTCTCTGATGCAACTGTTGAAGCTTGAATAGATAAAATATCCCGAGCCATCCTTGCAAGAACCGGAAAATATTTTTCCCTTGTCTTCCACCAATCCAAAAGATCAAAGGTGCCGTCTGGATTCTCCTTTTCAAGTCCCTAGAGAACCGGAAAATGTTTTTCCCTTATCATTTCTTCACGATCTTTATTAGGATCGTAATATAAAATACCACCGGTCACAGTGTTAATTCCTGGTTGAACTAGATTTGAACCTGTACTAGGGTTAACCGCAGTATCTACACTTGTCCCCTCTTGCTGCGCTTTCATTTGTAAATATTTAACTTTATCTCTAGGGTGTGTTTGTATGTGCCTAGCCAAACTACCCGTACCGCTACGGTCTCCAGTATATTTATGCGCCAGCAATTTCCCACAAGTTTTACACCTAGCCTTATTTTGTTCTCTTACTTGAGTAAAAAAACTTCCAAACTATTGATGTTTCTAGGCGTTTAGAAGGTTGTCTATTAAAAGTAGGGGTTTGTACAGGTGGGTCGGGCGGGACATCAGTTGGGTTATTAACAGGACTAGTAGGTGAATCATCTAAATCCGGTTGGGTTTCATCTACATCCTCATTTTCCTCATCATTTTCTAAGATAGTTTGATTAGGATAAAGAGCATTCATAACTTCTTCATTTAATTGTTCACCTTGTGCAACATTATGGCAAAATTCACTATCGGAAAATTGAAAACAAGGGTTATCACTATCAAGAATAATAGGAGCAGCAGGACGGGTAACAGGTCTGGGTCGGTGAGCCGGGGGAAGGGTAGTAGGTTGGAGACTACTTTCACCAATTTTTGCTTTTCCCTTACCACCAAACATTTTTTTCAAAGAAAATCCCATATTAATTACAATTTTGCAAACTAAACACACAAAAATATATTCTTAAAAGTTAAGAGTTGGAACGAGTTTACCGAATTGCCGAACAACTTCTTGAAAATTGAAAATCGTTGAAGACTTGAAGACTTGAATACTTCAATTCACCAACTTCACAATTTTTCACGAAATTGCAATAATAAAATAAGCAATTATAGAAGAGAAATTAGATATAGATTGAGAGAGGTTGAGATAGATTGATGAATTGGTGAGTAAAAATGAAAGAATGAGGGGGTATTAATAGTTGAGAATTGGGGAAAAGTGTAATTATATAAAGTTTGGGGTTAAAATAAAGTTTGGGGGCCAAATGGCTATTTTTTAAAGTTCCAAACGGTTGAAAATTAAAGGCCAACGGCTAGATTTTAAAAAAAAAAATTTTTTTTAAAAATAGCCGTTGGAGCCCGTTAGGACCGTTAGGCCCGGTTGAACCGGCCCAGGACCGCCTGCCGGTCCCGGGCTTAGCGGTCCCGGTCTCGTGGGCCTCGTGTACGAGTCCGGACTGTCACGGGCTTCCTACCCATTCAGGGACCGGCCCACCAGGACCGGCCCGCCGGGACCGTTTAGCCCGTTAGGACCGCGGGCCCGGTCCGGTCCCGGTCCCAGACCGGCCCACCAAACAGCCTTAATCTCATCAGCCTTAAACCATTTGTCATAGGCCTTAACCTGATCATCAGTAGCATTTTCAGGTTTTTCTGGGCACTCCTCAGTGATTACAAATTTGTAAGCTTCAGCAGTTAGGACAATATCAAGGTTCCTTTTCAAGTCAACATAATTTGGTCCTTCTAACTTGTTTTGGTTCAAAATTGAGGTAAGTGGGTTGAATGAAGACATGGTTAATCTGAGAGATATTCACATTAAATAGATCATTAGTTATGTATTTAAAATAATTAAATTCAAAACAGCACATTACACATATAACCATGCTCATTGAACAGTTAGATTCGTTAGGGAAACTTAACTATTCATGCAAAATATATAAGTGATGTAAGATATTAACCCCATAAATTTAAACAGGACCAACTCAGATGGAGAGTAAACTGTTAGTTTAACATAGGTAAATATCACTTTTATAAACTCTAGTTTCATTGAATCAACATGTAACTTAGTTGGAGAGTTAATACAAGTAATCAAATAACTAGAGGCAAAACTACAGTAATCATCTACAATGAATTTATCCGATGTGGAAGAAGACCTATGTCAACATATAAATTCATTATATTACTGTAAAATATGATTGGAAACAATGGGAATTGAACCCTACCATCACAGATTTCTTTTAAATAAATTATTAAAAAAAATTTCCAGAAAATAGAAAAATGGCCAAAAACCCATCTAAACGACCCCGAATGCCCAAAAAACGACGTACGTCATGAGGGAAGATGATGAGTATTGCTCACTGGGCCGTTTTCGATGAACCTACCAAATTTGAGGTCAATCGGAGTTCGACAGAATTTCAGAATTCTAAAATCAAGACCTATTTCTAGAATTCTGTTTTTGGCGTATTTAAGGGTTTTTATTATTTTGACTTGTTCAAATCACATAATATACTGATGTATGTTAAAAAATGATTTCAGAACTCAAAATAATATTTTTTTTATTTTTATTTAATAAAAAATGTGTTTAGACAGAATTGTAAAAAAAAGTATGTTTTTCACTATTCAAAAATGTCACTGTTCATAATTCTGTATATTAATCCAAAATTATAGAACTAATATTTTACAAAACAGTCAAGTTTTTATTAATATAACACTGTGATTATGGATAAAACGCAACTAAAATAGATTAATAGAATTTATTCATTGTTTATGCATATGTATATTAACCCATAATTACAGAATTAATAGCATTCAAAAGTCACATTTTTATTTAAAAAAAAGATTGCTCTTGATCAAAAAACGTAATTAAACAAATTGTCATTAAATATAACACCATTGTTTATACATGTATATATTTATTCATAATTTCAGAATTACAGAATTAACATACTAATAAATACAATCACGTTTCTGATATAGAATAATCATACAAAACATGTATCAATAAACAACACATTTTGTTATTACTCTGTTCACGCTATATTACATTATCTAGTTAGATGTAAGACGGGGTCTGATACCAATTGTTAGAACATGCGCAGCGGAAGCAAGCATACAATCCAGGCATCAAATACATACAATCCAGGCATCAAATACATGCGCAGCGGAAGCAAGCATCACAAGATTAGAAGCACTAACCTCTTGAAATAGTTGCACAAATCTTCCAAACAGCAAGAATCCAGGACTGCAGTCTTCTGCTATATACCTAGTAAAACCTTGGACGATTTTGCTTTTGGGTGGGCAAGAACAATACAACTAAAAAGTGAGTTATTGGGTGAAATTAGTCTTCCTTTAATAAAGCTATTTTGGCCGAAAATAATCCTCCAAAAACGTGTAGGATTCTGCATTTTTTAAGTAGAATCCTACTCCAACTCTACTAGATGACTTTTCCCCCAAGTCACTTTTTACTCAAGTCTTGTCCAGGTTTTTACTAGGTATAGCAGGGACCACAGAAATAATAAGAGGCTGCCAATTATAGCATTAATTCAAAATTAGCATGAATTAATTCTTACTATAATTAATTACAATTTATTCCACTAAAAAACTGCAATTGAACTCCTCAATATGAATTTCAAAAATTCAATAACACTTATTTTAACTCCCCATATTAAGATCTCAAATACCAGCTAATTAAATTAAATCACTGAAAATTTGATTCAATCAGCTAATTAAACCATTTACAATTCCGCTTAAACTATTTCATGTGACGGATACAAAATTCACCGGTCGGGTTTTCACATGAAAACTTATAAGCTTACATAAAGGGGTATCATCAAACTCAAAACCGAGTCATGGATTCTATCAACTAATTATTATTCACAAATGTTTTTCGTTATTGTCCAATCTATTAGGCATACACTAACTCTGAATAGAGTCGTTACCTTTTGATAAATCAAAACAATAAATAAATTACATTGATCATAATTATTATATCAAGATTAGGAGTATAAGCTCATTTAATGAATTAGAGAAAATGTTTTATATATGCAGTACAAAAATATATTTTCTCTACTTGATCCGTTCAATATACACTGAGTATACTAGCACAAGAAGTTAGAGTAAAACTACTCCCATAATCAAGACAAATTATACTATAATCTTGTGCTACAATCATCAAGATATTTTGTCCAACAATATCTTTGATTGTGAACATAGTTTATTAATTATGAGAACCAACAATTTAATCTTCTGTGCATGAGCTAAGACTCTATACACTAAATTGTCTACTACATAACTAAAAGGACACACACGTAACAAATGATCTATTTAAAATAGTACTTTATTGAATTGAATAAATTAAAAAAATAATTGTTCCATAAAAAATAAAATATTATGTCTAAACCGCATGGTTAATAGTATATCCCAACAGGAACTTGCTCTATAACATTTAAATATTGGCATCAAATAGGTAAAGACGAACAACCTATACCTAGAGCATTTGCAGTAATTCTTGGATTCTTGAAAATTATTTAATACTCCTACATAAAATAGAGCTAAAATCGAAATGGTCCATTTGGCTATATATCCAGTTACACCCATTTTGAGATTTGAGTTCAACTAACCTCGATTCCTTGGCCACTTCTTTTTATCATTTATAGAAACTACAAAGATGAAAATATCAAGAAGCATATGGTCCTGGAGGTGGGGTATTGTGTTTTTATCTATTAAAGGACTATCTAATATTTGTGGCAATTAGAGCATACGAATGGAGGAGTGAAGTTAAGATGACAGTTTCAAGAGTTGGTGCTAATGGTCACTGGGTCTTACATTACAGGATTGTCTTTAGTTGTACAATTGTGATTAAAACATATTCGGAATGCTAAGAGTAATATGGCCTCCATGTGCTAAGTGGAAACCTCAGTCACCATCCTACAACACACAGATGATATTGTGGTTCACTGATTTGTCGTACACATCTCCTATATATATATATATATATATATATATATATATATATATATATATCGGGTTCGAATCTTAGGAAGATAGAAACTCTTTATAGAAAGTGTATTTCCTTTTAGTGGAGTTTATGTTGGGTTTTTATTTAAAAGGGGCTGGATGGGAAATGGAAGAGGCACCTCTTGGATTGCACTTCTTCATCTCACCCTTTTATTGTCTATAAAATAAATTCAGAGGCTTAGCCTCAATTTTCAGACATGGAAAATTTGAAAACTTCTCCCATTTTTTCTATATTGTTGCATTATTTTTCCAAAAAAACTAAGTGTCAAGTGTGATTTGCTACGTTTGTTGAGTTCGCTGAAGTTCTGTAATTTCGATTGCCAGTATTAAGGATAATTTTTCCGTTCTATCCTCGGAGGAAGTAATCCATAACCTTGGGCAACAGTGAGAAGATTAAATTACTTGAGCACACACAAGCAACTTGTGCGCTCGAAAATTATTTATGTTCTCTTTTATTGAACTAACATCTCTTTCTCCAATTTTCTGGTTTTGAACACATATTACTAACATTTTATGTGGCACGAATTTGAAGCAGTCAAACTCCTACCGTAAAATGTTATAATAATAAAAAATAAAATTTATAAACTCTTGAAATAGTAATAGTGTGATACAATTGGGGCTAGTTTTCTTAGTTTCCTTAGTTTTGATTCACACTCATTTCCTTAGTTTTCATTCACACTCATTGTTTGTGTTGTTGCAGCATTCTTGACCAGTCTCATTTTCAGTACAACCCGTTTTAAGCTACCCCAATATATATGATCCTATTTTTCTTGCATGTGCATTACCCTCTTTTTGCTCCGAAATTGCACGTACAATTCAGTACTCGTATAAGAGAAAATAAGTAAATTAAAGTAAAATGAAAACAGAAAACGCCATTCTTTAATTGCTTTATTCAAATAATAGATTCTTTGGAATCCTACAAAATCGTTCCTTTATCCTTTTTCTTTTTTTAGATTAATAGATGGTCAAAACTTCATATACTAAGCAGTGTTTTAAAAGGCGTGGGCGTAAGGCGAGGCGTTTTACATATGCTTCGGTGAGGCGTAAGCCCCGAGACACGGGGCGTAAGCCCCATAGGTATTTAATTTTTAATATTTTATGAAATAATATAACTACAGTAAATATTTATAAACTGGTAAAATTGTATAAAAAATAAAGAAAACTATATATATATGTATATATATATATATATANTATATATATATATATATATATATATATATATATATATATATATATATATATATATAGATGTGCTTCATCCCCCAAAAATCTAGTCAAAACAATCTATTATACGCTACTTAGAAGCTCAAGTAACTTGAGTCGAAAAGAATAAAATTTTCTACGTGAAGGAACAAAAAGGATGACTAACCTG
>NC_031989.1:2027688-2129737 GCF_001879085.1 Nicotiana attenuata
ATCCAGAATTTATTCTTGACTCTGTTGTACTTTTGTAAGGAAAAGAACTCTAAAAGAGTATCTGAGTAAAGCAAAAGAAGACATAAATGTTGGACGAAGGCGTAACAAATCATTTAAGGATTGATAGCTATGTGGATCGCTTTCTGAGCCTTAGAACATGCTAAGAGATATACTACTCTCTTTAGCCTTCTTTTTTCTTTTCTGGCCATAATGGAGCCAAGGCTTTTGTTTGGGAGATTTAAATTTGTGGTGCTCATATTGGAGTTTGGATGTGGCTCATTTTCTGATTACTACTTTTCTGCATATAAAGGACCACTTTGAAAAAGGAATTCCCAATCTAAATTTTCTTCTAAACAGTAACTATATTCTTATACACAATGAAGGGTAGTCAATTCAACAACCTTTATCAAAAAATTATATTGTGTATATAACATATTTTACTATAAACGTAAATGAAAGATTACTTTTTATATATGCATATTAAATCTTGAATACCCTTAGCGAAATTTCTGGTTTCGCTTGTATTCAAACTCAGCGACATTACAACTTAGAATTGTAACCTTTTAGTTGCCGGGTTGTCTCTTGCAAGTTGGAACAAGAGCATTATATGTGTAAGATAATTAAGAGACCATGGGGCTATGAGAAAGACTAATTGAGTCGGACAAGTCACACAACAATGCACTATAATTAAAGTTCGAACAATAGATTAATTTCGACAAATCATAATTTTGTTGTCAAAAAGCTGAAAATCACTATCTAAATTGTTGTAGTAATTTTATCATATTTTGTATCTTTCGTACTCCTCTATTAATAACCAAGTAAAGAAAGGAAAAATGAGTTAGAGAAAGTGAAGCAAATATAAAAAGTTCACATGATTCCAAGCTAACATTGGTTTTACGAGTCCGGAACCAAAATGTGGTTCTTTTGGACTCAAACTACACAAATAGGTGTAAAAAAAAAGTTACCATACTATATATAACGCCAGAAAACATGGCGCTATACATTAACGGTAACTGCACCGTTAATGTATAGCGCCAGATTTTCTGGCGTTATACAAAAAAAATCTGACACAGCTGATATAGTGCCATAAAAAGTGGCGCTATATGTATGNTTGACAGGTTACTTCCCACTAGTCTCTTCCGTTTCCTACCGGCTCTTCTTCTAGGGCTACGTACTCTTTCTTTTTCTTTTTGGTAATTATTAGACATATGAAATAACTATGAAATATGTTGTTGTCAATTTATTTGCACTTTGAATATATTGTACTACCACAAAATACCACAAGATTAAAATTTGTGTTAGCAAGTAGCAGCTTCATGATTATTATCATATATACCAATAATAAAACTAAAATTGCTGCCATTTATTAAAACTAACAAGAAATATTACGGACGTCATGGAAAAAAAGTGTTGTTGTCAACTCCAAAAAAAAAGAAGCTAACACTCTGTTTGGATCACTGTTCCCCATCGTTTTATAATGTATCGTATTGTACTGTATTGTATTGTATCGTATCGTTTTATGAATACAATGTTTGGATAGATTGTATTGGTCGTTGTTGTTAAATAACATTTTGCTATTTGGTTTGACTGTATCGTACTGTACTTTAACTGATAAGTTTACTACAATACCCTCAATTATTTTAAATATTTAATTTATCAAAAATTACACATAAAAATTATTTAAGAAAACCACTTTCTACTAACTAATCACTAATTATGTCTTATATATAAATTAAGCAATTAAATTCATGCAAATTCTATCGAAATTAGTTGAACAAGTTAATAATATTAAAAATAATAATAAGTACACTATATTTATAATTAGATCATAATAATAAAAATTTAAAAAAAAAATATTAAGTAGACTCCATTCAGACAAAAGTAAAACAAAACATTTACCTGAAGAGTATGGAGAAGCGGCAGAAGAACAAAATGAGTTTTTCACGTATGTAGGTTATTATATACTAGGTTATATTTGGGATGTCGTCTTGAGAATTTATATCGGTTATTAGACTTCATGTAGAATTCTATTACAAAATTATGTGAGAAAGAGACTTTGCTATTATTTAAAATAAAAAGGTAAAGGGTAAAATAGAATTATAAAGTAATAAGTTAGGGCATAATTAGAAAGAAAAATAGGAAACGATCCCACCACACCAAATCGGTTGTTTCAAAAAATAGGACTTTTCATTGTTCCGGAACAATGGATTTAACAATACAATACAACCAATTTTAACTAAACAATCAAAACAAACATTGTTCGGTGAAAACAATACAATACGATACAATAGGTAACAACCATCCAAACAAGCTGTAAAGCTAATAAGTGGAAATGTAAAGTCTAAAAATAACCAATGTTGAGTTAATATTTTACGATAAATAACTTAATATAACTTGTCATTTGTTGGAAAATCCCTCAATATGTTTAAATAAAATATCAAAATGAAAAATACTACCTTGAGTCATAATGTTAACTACATATGTTTGAGAATCTTAGTTGGGGTGAAAATAATCTACATAATTAAGATAAGGAAAATTTTACTAACATATAAAGTTTTAATTGATTTCAAAGTTCTAAATATTAGGAAAATCATTAATGACTATTATTAAATATTAGAAAACTTATTAAATGAATATTCATAAATAGTAGAGCAATAACTAAATGATTGTTTTATCTAATGTGAACTTTATTTTTGAAGGACAAAAAAAATGACGTTTCGCTAAGGGCATTTTTGCTTTTAATATATTATAGATAATACAATTAGTCACCAAACTTCGTCAACGAATAAAATATAACAAATTTAAGACAAAAAATATATTTCACTAGTTGTCTACAATATTAGAGACTAAACTAGTTTGTCACCAATAACTTTAAACATTGTGACTAATGTTACCAAATAACTAGCGACAATTCATCTTTTTGGTGAAAAACTCGAGTAGATAAAACTATCGCTACAAATTTGTGTTTCGTCATTACACGTATTTGACGTGTGCATTTAAGTACGACTCTAATTTTTCTTCCAAAAAATCAATAATTAGTGATGAACTTTTTATGGTACCTAATAATTTTATAGGTTAAATAGAGATGATACAATGATTATCGATAATTTGTTTATGCTATTACTGACAAAACTAAGGTTGCAAAAGATATAAAACGTTTAGTGACGAAACTATTTCGTAGCCAAAATATAATTATTTTAAGACGAATAATTAGTTGTCTACAACATTAGTGACGAAACTAATTTGTCATCAATAATATTAATTTTGTGGCTAATGTTAATCAATAGTTGGCGCCAATCTATTTTTTGGCGGGAAACTTAAGTAGACAAAAAATTTGCAACGAAATTTATATTTTGTCACTAAAAGTATGTGCCCCATGAATTTAAGTACGAAATATAATTTTTGTCGCAGAAAATAGATAATTAGTGACGAATTTTCTATTGTAGCTAATATTTTCGTAGTTAAAAATCACATTTGTTGTAGTGATGGAATTTCTTTTCTGTTTTTTCGGTGAAATTACAACTTGTTTTAATTGTTGTTTAAGCAGATCAATTAGGAATTCCTTTGTAAGACAAACTACGACTAGTGCATATGTAGTTAGTTCATATATAGTGCACTAGATTGCACTAACTTTTGTTATGACGCGTAGTAATTATTGGTAATATGTTTAATAATTACCAAAAAGAAAAAGAAAGAGTACATAGTTCTAGAAGAAGAGTCAGTAGGAAAACGGAAGAGACTAGGTGGGAATAACCTGTCAAATGAGAGTTGACATACATATAGCGCCACTTTTTATGGTACTATATCAGCTGTGTCAGATTTTTTTTGTATAGCGCCAGATTTTCTGGCGTTATATATAGTATGGTAACTTTTTTTTTTTTACACCTATTTGTGTAGTTTGAGTCCAAAAGAACTACATTTTGGTTCCGGACACTTGGTTTTACAGACAAATCCATAAGATCAATCAGTTACCTTAGTAGTTGGAGTTAGTTAAAAATTTAGGTTTACACGAAAAATCTTGGCTAACTAAGGACAGAAAGATTCTTGAGAAATTAAAAAGGACACTATAGGACGGAAAGATAAAAAGAATATCTCTAGGGTATTGTGAAACTGTAAATAACAATGCAGCACCGGAATTAGTATATCAGCTTTGGATTGCGCGAATCGAGTAGTTTTTATTTATTTTTTGTATTTATTAGAAAAATTATTAAATATATATTTTATTATAAATCCAATTACTAAGACGAGAGTTGGATACAAGTTTTAAACTATTAATTTTTAAATTGTAACTAACGGCTATGGTAAATTAGAGGTCGAATCTGTAATAGTCTTTAATTTGTACTTTCCAAGAGAAGAGCACATGCCTTTCTGATTAAAATCTTAAAGAATCAGTTAACTTTTCTTCTATCTGAATTGAATCAAACAAAACCACAAAAACAACATTCACAAAAAAACAAACATTTTTCGAAAAAGAAATGTTCGTATTTCGTACTTCTCAGTACACTTACTGTTCGTCCGTGATTTCTCTGCAGTACCCTTTTAGTCTTTTTTTAAAGATGCTATAAACTGTGTGCCTCTATTCAAATGTAACCTTCCTTGAACATTGAAAGCCATGCTTCTAGCCATCCACATAATTTGTTCATCCAATGAAACCTAAAACACAACAAAAATCAAATAAAATTTTTTCAAAAAGCTACATAAAATAAGTAGAAATGAAAGTAGCATTAAATCTACTTCTACCTTTTAGGGAAAAACATCAGAATTATACATAAAAGACATTTAGAAACAATTTAAAATTTACTCGAACTTAGTGTTTATACCAATACAATAGTTATATGACATTTTCACATACTCTCTCAAATAATAATTAAGTAATATAAATTCTTATCATATTTTATCAGTTGCGTAGCACATGCATTGAAGGATGGCCGCCCGAACATTCTTTATCAAAAAATTACACCATGTATATAAAACTTATATTGTGTATGTAGGTCAAAAATTATTTTTTATATATGTATATTAAATTCTGAACACCCTTCACGAAATTTCCGACGTCGCCACTGTTTTATAATTTAATCATGATAAACAGATATAATTTGAAATAAATATTGGATGCCAAGAAATTTTTATCCATAGACAAGGGTCCTCTTTGCCATTAGGAGAAGCAACAAAGAACCGTAAAACCCTATGGGCTTTGGCCCCCACCTTGTCCTTTTTCCTCACACCCCACATGATAGCCCCCCCCCCCACCCAAACACCCCATACCCCCCCCCCCCCTTCCCCACAAAAAAAACTAGTTGGGGTCATTCTCCATAAATAGCTTCACATTCCTCTATTCCAAAGCACCAAATTCTCTTAAAACAAAAAGAAGTATTGGTCTTTCTAATTCTTCCTAAAGCACTCAACTTTTTTTGGTATCATAAAGAAAACCCTACAGAAATGGCCATCAGAAAATCAAACAAGCTATCACAAGCTGTACTTTTGAAACAAATTTTGAAAAGGTGTTCGAGTTTGGGCAAAAAGCACGTCTATAACGACGAAGATTGCCTTCCCGTTGACGTACCAAAAGGTCATTTTGCAGTTTACGTAGGAGAAAATCGAACTCGATACATCGTACCAATTTCTTTCTTGTCTCACCCTGAATTTCAGTGCCTCCTCCGTTGCGCTGAGGAAGAATTTGGCTTCGATCACGACATGGGCATCACCATTCCATGCGAAGAATTGGTTTTCCAGTCACTGACTAATATGCTGAGATAGTAAATAAAGTATTTGAAAAGAAGAAAAAAGAGTGAATAGTAGGTGTTAGGTTTTGTAGTGAAGAAAGATGGGCTCAAGATGAAGCAATTTTTAGTCTTTTTGCTTCTCTTTTTTTCTAACATCTTTCTTCACTTTTTCTTTTTATGTGACCTTCCTTTAACGTACTCTGACCTAGGAACCACATGATATTTGTAGTGTTTTTTATGGGTCAGAATCAGAATTTGTATAAATTTTTCCTTGCAGTGGTGTTTTTAAGCACACTGTGAGAGAAGTGAATGTCAGCTCTCAATCTATATATTATGCCACTTTCGATATTTTAGTGTTTCTCAATATATTTGCCATTTTAACTGCATCTTCATTTTTTAAGGAAAAATCCAATTGAGCATATTGAAATTGGTAATATTCCGTTTGAATTACAATAATATGATATAATTTCTCAGTAGATCGATGCAGAGCTTACTCCGTTATTTTGTGGACTATAGTATGATTAACACGTAAGTTTAATTTTTGTTGACCAAGAAATCCATTATTATGCCAATATAAAATGTAGAGAAATTTCTAGCATGGTTTCGTAAAACAACTAACAACCACCGCTATGTGCAGTAGAAGGATAACGAGCTGGTGTTCTCCCAAGTCGAACCAATGCCTGATGGGCTGCTCCAATTAAATAAGTAGAAATGATACCAGGTAGCCGCTCTAAAGGGCTGCTATGTAAGAATTAGCCAACGCGTTTTGAATTTCAATTTTTAAGTTCAAATTTTCGGGAATGTTCTTGAGTTAAGATTTTTAGTTTAAAATTTCATGATAAAATAAGTACGGGCTAATATCTAAATAGCATCAATGAGAATGGCTATCTGTGCATGTGAAATTAACAGGTTAATTAGTAGTTAATTAGTTATTAGGACTAATGTGTAAATACTGAGACTTAGGGGTGTTAGTAAGAATAATAACCGACTTAGTCTATTAAAGGACTAAGTCGGTTATTACTGTAGCTAACAGAAATCAGAGCTTCAACTCGTTCTTCTCTCTTCTTCTTCTATGAAATCAAAAGCCTCATTTCTGAATTGTTCTTGCATGTGTTAATCCAATTGATATTCGATCAATCTAAAGCAAATTAATATGGTATCAGAGCAGCAATCGATCAACTAGAGTTGTTATCCGAAGAAATCTGAAAAACAGTTAACTTCAGAGCTTGCGAAGGTGCAACAATGGCGGACGATGAAATTGAGAAGCTTCCTCACAATCATCCACTATACCTAAAGGATTCAGACTCACCGAGAACACCTTTAATAGCTCTCAAACTCACCGGGCCAAATAATTATTCCCTATGGAGTAGATTTATGAGAGTGGCTCTCCTAGTGAAGAACAAATTAGGTTTTGTGGATGGAACCTGTCAAAAAACTTCGTATAGAGGTGAATTGGCAGCGCAATGGGAGAGATGTAACGCAGTGGTTGTCAGAGTTGGTGCCGAGCATTATGTACGCTTCAAGTGCGAGAAAAATCTGGGACAAGTTCAAGGAGAAGTTTGACAAAGATGATCTGACTAGAATTTACCAAATTTCTGCTGACATTGCTGCCCTCAAGCAAGGTACAGATTCTGTAACTTCTTACTTCTCAAAGTTGAAAGACTTATGGAATGAGTTGGATATCCTAGCACCTTTACCTTCATGTGACTGTGAAGAATCACGTCCATACGTAGATCACCTAGTGAGACAAAGGCTTCTACAATTTTTAATGGGGTTAAATGAGAGTTACAGTCATGTGAGGAGTGTAGCGTTGCTAAAAAGGCCAGTTCTTACTGTGAATCAATCCTATGTTGTTGTAGTGCAAGAAGAAAGTCAAAGGGAATTAGGAGCAGTTGAAACAAATAGGGAGCCAATGACTATGTTAGCAGGGAAAGGAAATCAGTTCATGAAAGGGAAGAAAATAGGTCTGATTTGTGAACACTGTGGATACAAAGGGCATTTGAAAGAGAATTGCTACAAAATAGTTGGATACCCTGCAGATTTCAAAAGTAAGAAAAAGAGCCAGTTTCCTACATAAACCTATGCTAACAATGTTAATGGAGAGAAAGAAGTAGCAATGAACGATCATCCACAAGGAAACTACATGACTAAGGATCAGTACAAGCACTTGGTGAGCCTGTTGACAAAGTCATCCATGGAAGGAAGTTCCAGCAAAACATCAAGCTCAACAAATATGACAGGTATAAAGTCATTGCTATCTAATGCAAGATTATATGATTGGATAGTACATTCAGGAGCATCGCACCATATCACTATTTGTAAAGAAGTCTTAGAAAAATTAAAGAGAATCAACAAAGGAAATAGTAGAGGAGTTCAAATACTCACAGGAGGCAGATCAGAAATAGTAAACACAGGTGATACAACAATACTAGGAGGGCAGAAGATTAGAAATGTTCTACATGTGCCTGACTTCAAATTCAATCTCATTTCAGTGTCTATGCTGACTAGAGATTTATGTTGTTCAGCTTGCTTCTACCCTCGTTTTTGTGTGTTTCAGGGGCTTTACAATGGCAGGGAACCGGGGATTGGTAGAGAAGATGAAGGGTTGTACATAATTAGGAGTGAAGAAGATGAAATAGTAGCTGGATCAGTCAAGAAGGAAGTAATAAGTGCAGAATTATGGCATCAAAGGATGGGGCACGCCTCCATAGGTTCCTTGCAATGTTTTCCAGATTTGAAGAATAAAGTGAATAAAGATGTGCAGATGTATTGTGAGATTTGCCCATTGGCCAAGCAAAGTAGACTAAAGTTTCCTCTAGTAGTCATCAATCTGATCACATTTTTCAGCTTGTGCATGTAGATGTCTGGGGCCCATACAAAACTGCAACTTATGACAAGAAACATTATTTTGTAACCATAGTAGATGACTGTAGTAGATATACTTTGATCTGTTTGTTACAATCTAAATGTGAAGTAATAGAAATGCTGAAGGATTTCTTTTCCCTTTTGAAGAATCAGTTTAATGCTTCTATAAAAGTGTTGAGGTCTGATATGGTAGAGAGTTTTCAATAAAAACTACAATGAGTTACTTGCATCTTTTGGAATAGTACACCAAAGCAGTTGTCCCTATACTCCACAACAAAATGGCGTAGTAGAAAGGAAACATAAACACATAGTGGAGGTGGCAAGATCATTAAAATTTTAAGTAACATACCTGCTAGATTTTGGGGTGACTGTGTCAAGACTGCAGTCTACTTAATCAATAAGATACCTACAACAGTGTTGAATGGGAAATCTCCATATGAAAAACTTTATGGGAAAACACAAAAGATAGATCATCTTAGAGTGTTTGGATGCCCGTGTTATGCTAGCACACTGCCAAGAGGGGATAAATTTGCAGCAAGAGCCTTGAAATCAGTATTCGTTGATTATTCTGAGGTACAGAAAGGATATAACTGTATGACCTGGAGTCCAATAAGTTTATGGTGAGCAGGGATGTAAGTTTCAGAGAAGACATATTCCCTTTTAAGACCTAACCCTGTCAGCCTGAGAACTTATTCATTCCTGATACTGATCTTCCAACAATCACGAAGGATCGGTCTATTTCAACACCTATAGCTGATGATGATCTGGGAATAGCAATTAAAGCCGAGACAGACACTTCCACTCCTTATGTGGCACCAGATATGCCACTGAATGAGACAACAAATGATATGGAGGTACCTAATTCAGATGAGAGGAATGAAGAAAGTGCCTCACAACAACAGGAACATGAGCAAGTGGAACAGCAGGAACATGAAGAGGAGCTACTTGGACAAGTGCCATCAATTGTGCAACAGCCTACAGAGATCATAAAATCTACAAGAACACCAAGACCAGCAGTGTGGCTCAAAGATTGTGTGACTACTTGTAAACCAAAAGGAGACTGTCTCTATTCAGTTTCAGACTATGTAAGCTATGATCATCTTTTAGAGCACTACCAATGCTATCTAAGCTCATTCTTAGCCCAAGTGGAACCAAAAAGTTTCCACGAAGCAACACAAGATGATAGGTGGATAGAGGCAATGAAGCAGGAAATTTTGGCACTAGAAGAAAATAAAGCATGGGAGATAGTGGATCTTCCTCCAGGAAAGCAAACTATTAGCTCAAAGTGGGTGTATAAAATCAAACACAAAGCTAATGGTGAAGTATAAAGGTTCAAAGCCAGGCTGGTGGCAAAAGGATATACACAACAGGAGGGGTTGGATTATCATGAAACTTTTTCACCTGTTGCCAAGATGGTAACAGTCAGAACTGTGATCAATCTAGCAGTTTCTAAAGGCTGGATTCTATCTCAAATGGATGTTAATAATGCCTTGTTACAAGGTGATTTGTATGAGGAGGTGTACATGGCCCCCCCCCAGGGATTCAATAGGCAGGGGGAGTCTAAGATTTGCAGACTACTCAAGTCTGTTTATGGTCTCAAACAGGAATCAAGGCAAACGGAATATCAAACTGACTGATGCACTGATAGGTGAAGGATATGTGCAAAGTGCCTATGATCATTCCCTGTTCACAAAGAAGACAAATGCACACATGGTGATCATCCTTGTATATGTAGATGATTTATTAATTACTGGCAGGAACAACACATTGATGGAAGAAGCAAAGGCAACCCTACACAAGCATTTCAAGTTGAAGGATTTAGGTGAGCTAAGATACTTCCTAGGAATTGAGCTCATGAGATCAGACAAGGGAGTTGTGCTTAATCAAAGGAAGTCTGCTCTTCAACTAATCTCAGAGGTGGGATTGAGTGGTGCAAAACCAGCTAGCTCACCATTAGAACAGAATCTAAAATTGACAATTGCTGAGTATGACAAACATGCAGAAGTTAAGGGACATGAAGAGTTGCAGGAAATTGTAAGCTATCATAAACTAATAGGGAAGCTTATCTACCTCACCATTACAAGACTAGACATATGTTTTGTTGTCCAAGTTTTAAGCCAGTTTATGCAGAATCCAAAGCAATCACATTTGGATGCTGCATTGAGGGTTTAAATACATAAAAGGATCACCAGGAATGGGATTACTGTTGAAGAAAGGAGCAATAGAAGAAGTCACAGCCTATTGTGATGCAGATTGGGCAGCTTGTCCAAATACAAGAAGGTCTGTAACTGGTTATGTGATAAAGTTAGGAGAGTCACTAATCTCATGGAAGTCCAAGAAGGAGCCAACTGTGAGCAGGAGTTCTGCGGAGGCAGAATATAGAAGCATGGCAGCAGTGACTTCAGAGTTAGTTTGGCTAGTAGGGTTTTTGAAGGAGCTGGGATTGACTGTAAAAGAGCCAGTGATGATGCACTGTGATAGCAAAGCAGCTATGCAAATTGTAGCCAATCCAGTCTACCATGAGAGAACAAAATATATAGAGATTGATTGCCATTTTGTGAGAGAAAAATTCAAAGAGGGATTGATTGCACCTCAATATGTTTCCACTAAGGAGCAGCTCGCAGATGTGATGACTAAAGGATTAGGAGTTGAACAGCACAAGTCCTAATATCCAAGCTAGGATTATTCAATGTCTTTTACCCTCCAGCTTGAGGGGGAGTGTGAAATTAACAAGTTAGTAGTTAATTAGTTATTAGGACTAATGTGTAAATACTGAGACTTAGGGGTGTTAGTAAGAATAATAACCAACTTAGTCTATAAAAGGACTAAGTCGGTTATTACTGTAGCTAACAGAAATCAGAGCTTCAGCTCGTTCTTCTCTCTTCTTCTTCTATGAAATCAAAAGCCTCATTTCTGAATTGTTCTTGCATGTGTTAATCCAATTGATATTCGATCAATCTAGAGCAAATTAACAGTGCACTTGTCCTATTAAACTACCACCTCAAAAAGAAAAGTATGAAAAACAATTTCTAGTATATTTTTTATTTTATAACAATGTTGACTTGAGATATATTTAAACAAAGAAACATGGTAAGTCACGGTTTATATAATCGACCTCAACTTATTTAGGATTGACGTATAGTATCATCGTTGATTATTTGATCTAAGTACGATAGTTCTATAATATAAGCCACCTTTTGATACTTCATTTTGAATCATTTAATGGTGAAAGGTGATGTTTACTTTGAATTTGTATGAATTAATGTGCATGCGCTGTCTGGGGTCTTTTTAAACCTATTAAGTTGGTTACTTGTACTTTTATGGCTAATTACAACACTTGATATATCCTTATCCTTAAATTTGCAGAATGTGATAGACGTGGGTCCAATAGAGTATTTTCCTCGAAATTTCCCATTTTAGCATTCCTTCTTGGCTCTCTTTGTCCCTCATTCTTATCTCTATGTCAAATAATAATTGTCCAATAATATGGAGTACAATATTATAAACCGGCCAAGTAATATGGTACATCTTCGAAAAACACCCCATGTTGGTTTGTTTATCATGACATCATAAAACTCGAATTTGGGGATTGATTTTAGGACAAGTTACACACTCAGCCGATCGGTCAAAAATAATTATATTCGTTAGCTAAATATATAAACAATATACGCTGATTACTTACATTATACTCCCTCTAGTCTAAAATAAGTGATTTTTTGACTTTTTTCTTGTGGTCCAAAATAAGTGATTTTTCCAGATTTCAAGAATGAATTAATTATTTTTTTTCCTACATTGTCCTTGAAGTAAATGGTGTTGGAATATGTGTTAGGAGTGTTTATGTGAGATAGTAAAGGTTAATATGGTCAATTTCATTGTTAATTAATGCTAAAAGGTGAATTTCTTAATTTGTGTGAAAACATCCAAAAAATCACTTATTTTGGACCGGAGAGAGTATGTATCAGTAAATAGCTACCAGTACCTACCGTGTTTGCGGTAATTCTTGAATTCTTGAAATTTTGTAGTACTACATAAAAGTGAGTTAAATTGAATGGTCCATTTGGATATCCAACTACACCTATTTTGAGATTTGATTTCGACTCCTCTCAATTCCTTAGCCTCACTTTTACAATCATTTATTACTTATAGAAAAACTACAAAAATGAAAATATCAATTAGCATATGGTCCGGGAAGTGGGGCAATGTGTTCTTATTATCAATTATAGGACTATCTAATATTTGTGGAAATTAGAGCATATGAATGAAGGAGTGAAGTTAAGATGGCAGTTTCAAGTAGTTGGTACTTATATCACACTGGCCTTACATGCAGGATTGTCTTTAGTAGTACTTGCAAGGGCGGAGCTAGAGTATTCCTTATGCATTCGGACGAATTCAGTAACTTTTGTTTAGATCATGTATCATATTATAAAATTGATTAAATATGTATCAATATTGCGAACTCACTAACTAATTACGAACTATGAATTCGATAGCAAATTCAGAACTCTGAAAGGGTAACTGAGTAAAGCAAAAGTAGACAGAAATGCAGGACATAGCCGTAACACATCAATTAAGATTGATAGCTATGTGGATAGTTTTCTCAGCCTAAGAACATGCTAAGAGATACTAATGTCTCACCTTCTTTTTCCTGTTTCTCTCATAATGGAGCCAATATAATTAGCCAGCTTTTGTTTGGGAAATTTAATTCAGTGGTACTCATATTGGAGTTTGAAATGGGGCTCATTTGTCTAATAACTACTCTTCAAGATATAGTATTGATGTTGGTAGAGGACCACTTTGAACAAGGAAATTAAATCCCAATTTTGTTCTAGTTCCAGTAACTATATCCTTTTCATCAACTTGTACCTCCAAAACGTTGCCCCTTGTATTCTTGTTTTATGTCATCAACAATCTAAATACAAAATAGACACAAGTTTTTTCCCTCTTGGAACAAGAGCCATCATATATATGTCAGAGATATTTATCCTAACAAACTGTGGGACTACCAAAAGACTAACTGAATGCAATAAAAATATTCAATCCGGCATATATTCCTTCCATTACAAATTATCTTTGATGGTTTTTAAAAATAGTTGGCTTAGATTATTTATCATTTTAGAAGTTCCAGAGTAAATTAATTTTTTTTCCTATTCTACCTTTCATATTAATTGTTCTTGAAAACTATAAATAACTTAATTATGAGTAAGTATTTATGAAGAGTAATGTTTGCTCAAAAGTTATTACATATCTTATGAGTGCAAAACAACACAAATAATCACGAGAAAATCATAGCAAATCGTAATAATCTGTTGGACCAAATGAAAGAAACGAAAATAAGTACTCAGAATTAGGGGGGGAAACATTCGAAACCTTTATTGATAATATTTGTTTGGTCTGCCTCTCCATGAAGAGGTTCAGAGCCTTACAATGGTGTTTCTCTTTCCATAAGATGGGTATATTGTTCCCTTCTCTCTCCTGTATATAGTAGTGAAGAAGCAGCCCCCCTTTTTAGGCTTTCTACTCTTAGTATTTATAGCCGTGGGCTTCGCGAGCTGGCAATAAGTGGCCGTGACCACATTGGGATCTCGCCTTTATGGTGGCAGACAGGCCATGACCCTGTTGATCTAGCCGGATGCGGGTTGAACATCGTCAGTTCTGAGTGGTCGTACCACTAATTAATCATGAATTAACTTAAAACGGGATTAGCCTCGTTAATTATCGTGGGGTCGGATTCTGACACATACAGTTAGTCCCTCCGCTTATTGAGTTCGGGCCTTGGCCGAGCTCGATGAGTGCATTCCATCGGCTGTATTTCGAGAAACGCGGATGGGGATGTCGACTATTGCTTCGGTCGAGGCCGAATTCTTTTTGGCGATGGCCCTTAGCCTCACAGAGTATTAATATTCTGTTATTGGGCTATCAAGTTATTGTTCGATCGAGGTCGAACTCTCCTTTTGGGCGAAGGCACTTGACCTTTTAACTTACTTCGAATGGGGTCGAGTTGCATTGTGCTCTGATCCTTACGTTTGTTTTGGAAGCATACCCGTTCGGCCGTGGCGGACGGGGCGCATGTGGTGCGGGCGAGGAGAATGGGGGCACGCTTGATACGTGCTCGGTGATGGCCTTAGCCGTTTACACGTTGGAGAGGGCCGTAGCCTTTCATATATTGGAGATGGCCGTGGGAAATGAGTATGCGCCGGGTACGTATTTGGTCAAGTCCAGAATTTTGACGGCGTACGGCACATTCTTTCAGTGTTCGCAGGTCGTAGCGATTATTCTGATGGCGGTATGTTGGTGGATGGCTGAGAAGCCGCTTTGCGGAGCTCGTCATAATGATGCTTGCTTCGGCAGAATCGAACCGTTTTACGGTTGGTCATGCAGTTAATGATGGCTATTGGGTTTCGCGAAAGCCATTTATGTTGCCTATAAAGGTGGGTTGAGGCATTCATTTCACATATCTTCATTGTTCATCTGAGAGAGATTCTGAGGAAACTTTTTCATTTCGCTAATTCATCTTCTCCTTTCTTTCCTTTGATTGTGATAGCATTTGTCTTTAGTAGATCAATAATGGCAAGCAGTTCTTCCCACGATGCTCTTCCGATAGATTTTCCAGTAGTTGAAGGGCCATCTCCGGCAATGGGAGGTGCAGAACAGATAGAGTCCGGAGAAATTCTGTCGGTTGACGAGGTGGTTCCCCGGTTCGGAGGTCTGGCGATAGATTTCACTGCCGACGGTGGAGAGGAACCGGTGGATGAAGCCCAGTTAATGGGGGAGATTGGGATGGCCCGATTACGGGAACAGGGGATCGTTCCTACCCATGCAGACATTGTTCTCGCTAGAAGCGAGGAGAGGGTCCACACCGATCACAGGGGATACTGCATTTTTTACGCCTATCCTTTCAGGTTGGGGTTCAAGATCCCGCTCCCAATGCTGGTGGTGGATTTCTGCCGTTATTACGGGGTATGCCCGGGTTAGCTCACTCATTCCCTCTACAAATTGTTGGCAATGTTCATAAAGTACGCGGAATTGGCCCGTAGGGAGGTCACGCTGCAGCATGTGCTGAGTCTCTACGCTCCCCAGAGAGTCCGCGGCACCATGATTCAGGCGTGCCCTCGTGGGTCGAGGGGCCTGGTCATGAGGTTGGATGACGAGGTCGACCCTCGCCCTTTCGAGCACTTCTTTTACATCAGGACCAAGCACCTGGTGGCGGATGCTACCGGGTTCCCAGAGGCTTGGAACCATGCACGTAAGTTCTTTAGTGGTTGAATTCCTTTTTCTTTCCCTCTTTATGATTTGTGATCATGGGCGTTAACTCGTGTCTTTTTTGTAGCTGACATGTCGCCGCCGGCCCCATTGTCTTGGATTCGTGAGCGGGTCGAGGCCGTACTCCCTCATACGCGGGGGATACGCACATGGGCATCTTTCCGGAGAGGCATGGCCGTAGGCCCGTGGCAGGTAAAAAATTGATTTCTTCTTATGTTCCGCTTTGTTCCGACTCTATTCATCAACCTTGTTTTCTTGTGATTAGGGAGGGCACGCCGCGTTAGGGCCCCTCAGTTGGCCTTCCGTCGGCCTGGTGCGGTTGCTCGACTTACTGCAGCGCCGGTGTCGCGCTCAATACCGAGGGTGGCCTCAATTGAATCTTCAGCGGTTTCTTCTCCATCAAGGACCCGTCTTCGGGACGAGGGGCCATCGGGGGTTGTGCGCCCTAGAACGGAATCGTCATCAGCTGGGGAGGAGGAGAGGCCGTTGATAAGGCGTAGGGTCGCGTTCGCGCCGGATCCTCTTGTGGTAATTAATTTGGACTCCCCCCCGGCGGACGCGGAGAAGAGTGTAGCTGCGGCGCCTGCCCTCGAGGGTGGACAAACAATGGGGGTTGCCCCGGTTGGCTTAGGCCGTGATGATACCGTCGCTTCGGCGACTCAATTGTTGGTTCCAGTCGCTGAAACGGGAGGTAGTTCCTCAGTGGCTGCTAGTGTGGGTGAGGCCAGCGCTCCTTCGGCGGCTGCGGCGGGAGGAGATGCTGTAGGGGGTGAGGATGAGTCCGAATCCGACTTGGATCCCGACGACGTCCGTATGTTCCAGGAAGGCTCCACCAATTCAGCGGTGCGTGCAGGGGGGCGATCTCGCTTTATCGAAGTTCCCACGGAATTGAACTTATTGCTCCAAGGGGAAAGCTTGGTGCCGCAGTTCGAGCTGCTATGCTCGGAGGCCGAGAATGCGTCGTTGAGGGGCGTTACGGATGTCGGGCTGATGAATGAAGTAGCCATGATGGGCTTGAGGGTATGTACTGTTACGTCGGTTCGCTTCTTCTTTGCCTTAGGTTTATTCTTTTATTCTAATCGTTGTCTTTGCTTTGCAGTCTTATCTGTTGGAGGTGGAGAGCATTCGTCGAGCCAAGGTCCGCTCGGGGATATTTTTGCGGGCGCTGGAGAAGTATCGCCGCTACCGAGATCAGTGCCGAGAGTTGCGCGTGCGCTTGAGGAATGATCCTCGCAGCCGGGCCTTGGTCGAAGAGCTGGCGAGGCGGGAGCTTCAGATGCAGCAAATACTTGGCAGGACGAGTGCTCTCGAGGAGCAGCTCCGCCGAAAGGATGAGGAGCTCGAAGCGGTAAAGAGGGTCGCAGCTGAGTGCGAGCGCCGGGGCGAGGCCAAGGCGGCGGAGGCCGCTGCGGCATGGAGCGGGAAAGTGACCGCGTTGGAGGGTGAGGTCGCGGCATTGAAGCTTCAAGTGAGGGATGCTTCGTCGAGGGCCGGGGCGTTGGAGGAGGCTATCCGCGTGCACGAATCCCAACGGGCATTGGAAAGGGATGCTGCGGCCTTTAGAGAGGCGAGTCTCGAGGAGCGGATTGGTGTCTTTGAGCAGGACGCCCAGGTCATGGCGGACCGGATCACAGCCTTAGAAGAAGAGAATCAGCGGCTACGGGATCAGGCCGCTTCTTCCAGCCAGGCTCGAGAACTTTGGGTCTTTGCCGAGGCCCAGCGTGATGTATATAAGAGTTTGTGGGAAGCTGGCGTCGTGACCGAAGCTGCTTTCGAGGGGGCGCGTCAAAAGGCTCGTGAGGCACGTGCCGATTGTGGTTTTGACGCGGCGACGCCGGAGGTTGACGCTGGTGCAGACGACGGCGCAGACGGCACCGAGTAGAAAGATGTCTGCATTTTTTCTTGTCTTGTTTGCCGCTTGGCGTTTTAGGCGTTTCTCGTATTATTATTTTTTTTATTTCTTGTATTGATCGGCTTTGGCCGGGTGTAAGCGGGGATGACCCGTCATTGACTTTGTAAATATATAAATTTTCTTTTCCATTGCCTGTCTTGTGCTTATTTTGTTGACCGTCGGCGTTGGCGACCCTAGTCGAATTTAGATCGACGGCTTTAGTCGTGAAGGAATCGGTGGCCTTAGCCATAAAGGCAACTTCGACTGTCGTCAAACTGTTTACCCACCGCAGTCGAATCTAGGTCGACCGTTGGCGGCGATGGCCTTGCTTTTTCAATTCGGTGTTGGCGAGTCTTAGCCGTTATTTGGCGATAGCGGCGCTTAGCCTTAGTCCCAGTTCGGGCGCGGTCGAACTACCGGTCGTGATAGTAAAAAACGCGGCCTCGTAGTTTGACCGGGGCCGAACTTTACGTGGCCCGAATCTTAATTCGAGTTGGGGGAACTTACTTGAATGGCGAGGGTGCCTATCCTGCGCTTTGATTTGTTGGAGGTCGGGCTTTGCTTTCACAGATGAAGGCGTTTGGCCTGAGTCTCGGTTCAACTGTGGTTGGACTTGCTAAAGTTGAGGACGAAGGCGTCCATCCTTGTAGTTCGAGCGAGGTCGAGCTCGTTGGATTCAATAGCGAAGGCGCATAGCCTGAGTCTAGGTTCGACCCTGGCTGGACTTATTGGCGGAGGCACGCAGCCGGAGTCCCAGTTCGACTGTTGTTGGACTTTGTTAAATTTGGTAGCGAAGGCTCGTAGCCTGTCTTGGTTCAACCGTGGTTGAACTTGTTGGTGAAGGCGCGTAGCCCGTCTTGGGTCTCGGTTCAACCGTAGTTGAACTTTTGGCGAAGGCGCATAGCCTTGATATAATGGCGAAGGCGCATAGCCTGAGTCCCGGTTCAACTGTTGTTGAACTTAGTCGATTTTGACGGCGAAGGCTCATGGCCTGAGTCCCGGTTCAGCTGTTGTTGAACTTGGTCGATTTTGACGGCGAAGGCTCGTGGCCTGAGTCCCGGTTCAACCGTAGTTGAACTTTCTGGTGAAGGCGCGTAGCCTGTCTTGGTTCAACCGTAGTTGAACTTTTTGGTGAAGGCGCGTAGCCCGTCTTGGTTCAACCGTAGTTGAACTTTTGGCGAAGGCGCATAGCCTTGATATAATGGCGAAGGCGCATAGCCTGAGTCCCGGTTCAACTGTTGTTGAACTTAGTCGATTTTGACGGCGAAGGCTCGTGGCCTGAGTCCCGGTTCAACCGTAGTTGAACTTTCTGGTGAAGGCGCGTAGCCTGTCTTGGTTCAACCGTAGTTGAACTTTTTGACGAAGGCGCATAGCCTTGATATAATGGCGAAGGCGCATAGCCTGAGTCCCGGTTCAACTGTTGTTGAACTTAGTCGATTTTGACGGCGAAGGCTCATGGCCTGAGTCCCGGTTCAACCGTAGTTGAACTTTCTGGTGAAGGCGCGTAGCCTGTCTTGGTTCAACCGTGGTTGAACTTGTTGGTGAAGGCGCGTAGCCCGTCTTGGTTCAACCGTAGTTGAACTTTTGGCGAAGGCGCATAGCCTTGATATAATGGCGAAGGCGCATAGCCTGAGTCCCGGTTCAACTGTTGTTGAACTTAGTCGATTTTGACGGCGAAGGCTCATGGCCTGAGTCCCGGTTCAACTATTGTTGAACTCCGTCGATTTTGACGGTGAAGGCTCGTGGCCTGAGTCCCGGTTCAACCGTAGTTGAACTTTCTGGTGAAGGCGCATAGCCTGTCTTGGTTCAACCGTAGTTGAACTTTTGGCGAAGGCGCATAGCCTTGATATAATGGCGAAGGCGCATAGCCTGAGTCCCGGTTCAACTGTTGTTGAACTTAGTCGATTTTGACGGCGAAGGCTCGTGGCCTGAGTCCCGGTTCAACCGTAGTTGAACTTTCTGGTGAAGGAGCGTAGCCTGTCTTGGTTCAACCGTAGTTGAACTTTTTTGACGAAGGCGCATAGCCTTGATATAATGGCGAAGGCGCATAGCCTGAGTCCCGGTTCAACTGTTGTTGAACTTAGTCGATTTTGACGGCGAAGGCTCGTGGCCTGAGTCCCGGTTCAACCGTAGTTGAACTTTCTGGTGAAGGCGCGTAGCCTGTCTTGGTTCAACCGTAGTTGAACTTTTGGCGAAGGCGCATAGCCTTGATATAATGGCGAAGGCGCATAGCCTGAGTCCCGGTTCAACTGTTGTTGAACTTAGTCGATTTTGACGGCGAAGGCTCGTGGCCTGAGTCCCGGTTCAACCGTAGTTGAACTTTCTGGTGAAGGCGCAGAGCCTGTCTTGGTTCAACCGTAGTTGAACTTTTTTGACGAAGGCGCATAGCCTTGATATACTGGCGAAGGCGCATAGCCTGAGTCCCGGTTCAACTGTTGTTGAACTTAGTCGATTTTGACGGCGAAGGCTCATGGCCTGAGTCCCGGTTCAACATTTGTTGAACTTAGTTGATTTTGACGGCGAAGGCTCGTGGCCTGAGTCCCGGTTCAACCGTAGTTGAACTTTCTGGTGAAGGCGCGTAGCCTGTCTTGGTTCAACCGTGGTTAAACTTGTTGGTGAAGGCGCGTAGCCCCTCTTGGTTCAACCTTAGTTGAACTTTTGGCGAAGGCGCATAACCTGAGTCCCGGTTCAATTGTTGTTGAACTTTTTTGGTTCGTGGGTTTTTGGGAGCTGAAGCTCGGTTTTGATTCGAGATCTTGAGCAGCTTAATCGTTATCTTCCCAACCGGGGTATGTAGGCTGTCTCGAAGCGCTTCTCGATTCGAGATTCCTCCGTGCTGGTTTCCGGCTGGAGGCCTTATCAGGAATGTGGGAGATCTCTTACGAAGATTCTCCCCAAAAGAAGGGGGGCTGCTTCTTCTTGTTTGCACCATTAGATAGATGAGGGACAGAGGAACCGGACCTCGATTCGAGATCTTCGAGTTCCATCGGCCTGATATGCCGCTTTGGCTTGTTTTTGCTGGGTTGTTCTTCCTAACCGGCGTTTCTTTCCTTTTGGTCCATTGAAGAACTACGCGATTTTGCTATGAAATCCCCACAGACGGCGCCAAATTGTTTGCTCGTTATTACATATCTTATGAGTGCAAAACAATACAAATAATCACGGAAAAATCATAGCAAATCGTAATAATCCGTTGGACCAAATGAAAGAAACGAAAATAAGTACTCAGAATTAGGGGGAGAAACATTCGAAACCTTTATTGATAATATTTGTTTGGTCTGCCTCTCCATGAAGAGGTTCAGAGCCTTACAATGGTGTTTTCTCTTCCCATAAGATGGGTATATTTTTCCCTTCTCTCTCCTGTCTATAGTAGTGAAGAAGCAACCCCCCTTTCTAGGGCTTCTACTCTTAGTATTTATAGTTGTGGGCTTCGTGAGCTGGCAATAAGTGGCCGTGATCGCGTTGGGATCTCGCCTTTATGGTGGCGGACAGGCCATGGCCCTGTTGATCTAGCCGGATGCGGGTTGAACATCGTCAGTTCTGAGTGGTCGTACCACTAATTAATCATGAATTAACTTAAAACGGGATTAGCCTCGTTAATTATCGTGGGGTCGGATTCAGACGCATACAAGTAATTATATCTAAGATATAAATAATGATAAAATAGTCAAAAATCTTCCTATTTAATATTTTCCCAAGGGGTGTAACGGCGGTCCGGGAAAGAGCCAGATCACAAGAGTCTATTGTACGCAACCTTACCCTGCATTTCTGCAAGAAGCTGTTTCCACAGCTTGAACCCGTGACCTTCTAGTCACATGATAGCAACTTTACCAGTTACGTCAAGACTCCCTTTCTTAAAGGACGTGTAAAATAAAAACATGATAAATAATTTGAGAAGGAGCTACGGAATACTAAATATCATGATAAAATACATAAAAATAGATTTATCTGAAGAAGTCGTAATTAATTGTCTAACACCTAAAAAGATGAGTCATAAAATAGTGAAATAAATATGCCAACTAACATTGGTTTTAGACAGATTCACAAGAATCAGTTACCTTGGTAGTTGGAGTTGGTTAAAATTTACTTAGGTTTACACTAAAAAACTTGGCTAACTAGGACAGAAAGATTCTCGAGAAATGTAGAAAACGAGGACGGAAAGATCAAAAGAGTATCTCTAGGGTATCGTGAAATGTAAATAACAATGTAAACTAACGGCTACGTAACATACTGGTCAAACTTGCAAAAGTCTTTAATTTGTAGTACTCACTTTACGAGGGAAATGCACATGCCAAAAAATAACAATATACTTAATTTTTGTTTTTGACATATTCCGCTTTTGCAGTAAAATTCTTTTTTCATAAAAAAAACAAATACTTTAACAAAAAGAAAGTTTTGTATTTCGTACTTCTCAGTACACTTAGAGGTCGTTTGGTAGAATGCATTAGAGAAAATAATGCATGCATTAGCTTTGTCTATTAGTAATACCTTGTTTGGTACAATTAGTTATACACTCTATTTGTTATTATCTTATGTATAACTAATGCATAGCAAACCATGGTATTAGCAATACCAAGGCTATTAATGCATGCATTAGCATGGTTAAAAACAAAATTAACCTTAAAGTCCCTTAAAGCTAAAGAATATGGAGGCATTTTTTTAAACAACTATCTTTTTTTAAATTATGCAATGCATTTTAATTTTTAATACACCACACCAAACAATGGATAAGAAATAATCTGTCACGACCCTAAATCCGGACCCGATCGTGATGGCGCCTCTCGTGAAGACAAGGCCAGCCGACACACTCCAACTTCATTCTTAAGCAATTAAATAATAGAACTAAGTCTAAATCATAATAATAAATCCCAAAATAAGGTAGATAATACTATTGCGGAATAGACATAGCCCGACATCGGGGTGTCACAAGTCACGAGCATCTACTAAGGTCTAAATACAACGAAAATTCAAAAAAAAATGCCCTAAATACACGCTAATGAAATCGGGAGGGAGAAAAGCAGTGCTGCGGACGTCGGGCAGCTACCTCGCTAAACTCCGATGTTTCTGCCTCTAAGCAACCAATACCCGCTACCGGGTTCAGAAACACCTGAATCTGCACACAAGGTGCAGGGAGTAAAGTGAGTACTTCCAACTCAACGAGTAATAATAATAAATGTAGACCGAGTAATAAGAAATCGCGTAAAGGCACATCAACAGGCTACAAAGAAGCAGTAAAAGCCAGTAAGAGCAGTGAAACAGTGAAAATTTGTAAAGTCACTTTAGTTCAATTTAAACTTCTTCAAAATGCCTTTTTAACAGGTCAACAAGTGGATGACAGGCAACTACAAAAGATCAACACGCAAGGAACCGCCTCTCAGGCATAATATCAATAGAACACGTAAGGAACCGCCTCGCTGGGTACCCGCGCTCACTGGGGGTGTACAGACTCCTGGAGGGGCCCCTTACGGCCCAAGCGCAATATCAAACTATCTCGTGGCATAATCCAACAGGCTCTCGGCCTCATATCAATCACAAGACACCTCGTGGCATAATAAACCAGGCCCTTGGCCTCTCATAGTACCACATACTGCGGCGTGCAGCCCGACCCAAAAGTATCCTTACAATACAGGCCCTCGGCCTTACTCAGTCAGAATCTCGTAAGCCTCTCGGGCAACAGTAAAACATGATGCTCAGCTCAAAATATCCTTTAAAATATCATTTAAAGTGTTAATACAGAGTAAACATGGCTGAGTTGTGAAAATAGTAAAATATAACATGACTGAGTACAAGTATAAAGTCAAAACAGTGAGTAAAATAGCAATAAATATCCCCTAAGGGTCCAAACAGTTGGCACGAATCCCAAATATGGCATTTAGCCCAAAACATGATAATATCAGATAATTTGCAGTCAAATACGCAGTAAAATAGTCATTCGGGATGGATTAAGTCACAAATCCCCAACATTGCACGATCCCACGCTCCTCATCTAGCGTGTGCGTCACCTCAATATAGCACCACGATGTGCAATCCGGGGTTTCATACCCTCAGGACAATATTTAAAGTCATTACTCACCTCGGTCCGGTTCAAACTCTAGCCCGCGATGTCTTTGCCCTCACGAATAAACCTTCGAATGCTCCAAATCTAGCCACAATCAGAACATAATCATTAAAATATGCTAAGGTAACAAAGCCCACTCGAAAATATTCAATTTGCATCAAAAATCCCGAAATTGCTCAAACCCGACCCCCGGGCCCACGTCTCCGAATCCAATAAAAATCACATCAATAAAATTCTCGTTCTCTCATGTGTCTATACATATCAAGAACATCTAAATCGGACCTCAAATGGCCTCTCAAATCCCAAATTCTAGGTCTCTAAATACAAGCCCTAGTTCTTCACTACTAGGCTTAAATTCCATGATTAATTAGGTAGAATTCACATAAGAATCAAGTATAAAATCCATAAATCTTACCTCCAAGTGTTCCCCCTTGATTCTCTCTTCAATTCCCTTCAAGATGCTTCAAAATCGCCTAAAAATGGAGGAACTTAGCCTCAAAATCGCGGAAATGAGCTTTTAAAACATTCTGCCCAGGCATTCAAATCCTCCTTCGCGATCGCGGTCAAAGCCTCGCGTTCGCGAAGAACAAAATAACTTTGACCAAATTTCCTCTTTCGCGATCGCGACCTTCCAAACGCGAACGCGATGCTTTACTCAGACCACCCTTCGCGATCGCGTTCCCCCTCTCGCGAACGCGATGAATAAAATACCTCAAACTCAGCTGACCACTTTTCCTCTACGCGAACGCGGTCCACCTCACGCGAACGCGATGACCAAACGCCCAGCCCTTCGCGAACGTGTAGCCTTCCTCGTGAACGCGAAGGCTTAAATCCCAGCTTCATCAGATGACCCTTCGCGAACGCGAGGACCCACTCGCGAACGCGAAGGTCATTTCTCTGCAGCACTGATCTGCAATTTTCTGCAACTCCAAATATAATGAAATGGTCCAATTGACCACCCGAAACTCACCCGAGGCCCCTGTGACCTCAACCACACATACTAACATATCCCATAACCTCATTCAAACTTGTTCCAACCTTGGGAACGCTCAAAACAACATCAAAACACCAAATTCGCATCGGATTCAAGCCTAAGAACTCCAAAATCTTCTAAATTACGCTTTTGATCAAAGACTCAACCAAACCACGTTCAAATGACCTCAAATTTTGTACACACATCCCAAATGACATGACAGAGCTACTGTAACTTCCGGAATTCCATTCCGACCCCTATATCAAAATCTCACCTATCAACCGGAAAACGCCAAAAACTCAACTTCGCCAATTCAAGCCTAAATCTACTCCGGACCTCCAAAACACATTCCGATCACGCTCCTAACTCCCAAATCACCTAACGGAGCTAACCAAATCATAAAAATTCCAATCCGAGATCATATACAAACAAGTCAAAACTTGGTCGAACCTTTCAAATCTCAAGCTTCAAACTGAGAACTGTTCTTCCAAATTCATTCTGATTACCCTGAAAATCAGAACCAACGATTTACATAAGTCATAATGCATAATACGGGGCTAGACATGCCCGAGAACTGGCGAGCGAAGTGCAAAAGCTCAAAATGACCGGTCGGGTCGTTACGTAATCTCTGCATAACTAACTCATGCATTACTACCCCATGCATTACTAATCCCTATATTACTAATACACCTTATTCATCATTATTCTTATACACCCAAACGACCCCTTATTGCTCGTCCGTGATTTCTTGCTATACCCTTTATTCTTTCTTTTTTAAGATGTAATAAACTAGGCATTTACTACTTCCTCCGTTTCAATTTATGTGAACCCAATTGATTGGGCACGGAGTTTAAGAGTAGGGGAGACTTTTAAATTTGTGGTGCAAAATGAGGCATATATATTTTGTGTGGCTATAAATCATTGCATAAAGGTAAATTATTTTCAAATAGGAAAAGGGGTCATTCTTTCTTGTACGGACTAAAAAGAAAATAAATTCATATAAATTAAAAGGGAGTGAGTAATGTATAGTGGTGTTCGGACCATTTTGTCCCATACAATAATTATCCTATACGATCTATATATTTATTATCTTTCCTTAGCACAAATATTAAATAACTTCATTATATATACCTGACATTTTATTGGCGAAATGTTCAAAATACGTAGTAAAATTATGATTGTATAGGTAATACATCTTGGAAAATTAACAAAAATCCTATGCAACTAAAAATCATCACTCGAAAAGCTCATTTTAAGAAAACATTACAATGTATACTTATTTAGGAAAAATTTACATACTTGTATAAGTCAAATTATATATTAAATTTTGTTTGCAATAAAACTGCGTCACATAAAATAGTAATAGTATTTGCACAATTTCTATTTCTCTTAGGAAATCATTTCAAATTTATTTGAACAATACAGAGTAGTAAACTTTTCTCGTAAATCTACACCAAGTCTAACTAGAGTCCGAAACCAAAATAATGGTTTTTGGGACTCAAAATACCTTTATATAGTTTTAAAAAAAGTTATCTTTCTAACTAAAACGCAGTATTATACTGCGTTTTACTTTAACGAAAATTTAGCCGTTAAAGTAAAATGCAGTATAATACTGTGTTTTGGGAAAGCGCAGTATTATACTGCGTTTTGCCTATTAAAATATAAGTCTCCTTCTTCCCCACGACAGAAACCTTCTGGTTTCTATTTAAAAATCAAACACTGGTCCCCCACCCCCGATTTAAAAATAAAATCGATTGGACCCCACCCGTCACACAAAAAGTGAAGATTGTAGGTCCCGCATTCAATCTCAAGCCTTCGATTGTTGTGGTTTCCTCGTTTCGGGCTCAAAATTTCAAATTTCCAACTTTTCTAAAAACATAAATCGAGGTATTCCGATTTAGTTTATGTCGAAACTCGTATAATAATGCATATTTGTGGTCTTGAATGTGTTTTCACGTTGTTTTGTGTTTTGTTTGCGATTAAATTAGTATGTTATTTTTATCCGGATTAAATTATTAGTGTTTAGAAAAAATAGTTAAAAGTTGAAAAATAATTTTTCTTGTTAATAAAAATGTTCATAAATTTCTTTTACTGTTTTATATGTAATTTCGTGAATGTTGTGTTATTAAAATATGTTTGTTGTTTTTATTTGGTTTAGATTATTTATTTGCTTAAAGAATAGTGTCCTTATAGCTTAGTAAAACATAGAGCCTTATAGTGTAGTAAAATATAGAGTCTTTTAGCGTACTAAAATATAAAGCCTTTTAGCGTAGTAAAATATAGAGCCTTTTAGCGTAGTAAAATATAGAGCCTTTTAGCGTAGAATCTCTGTAGTTTAAGTATCTACTAACTACAAACTCTATCCAATTATATTTTACAAAAGAATTCAGGATAGCTTGGTGCTACTGTGCCTCAAATATCGAGCCTGGAACTCATAGATATATACTCTGTCCAATTAAATAATTAAATATTTAATTTATAAAACTAAAATAAAATTCTAAAAATATTGAAATTGACACACATAAGAATTCAGGATAGCTTGGTGCTACTGGGCCTCAAATATCGAGCCTGGAACCCATAGATATATACTCTGTCCAATTAAATAATTAAATATTTAATTTATAAAACTAAAACAAAATTAATATTGTTTAATTTACAATAGACGACATGGACGTGCCGCCTGTGCATCCTGGACCTTTCTCGGATGAGATATTAGTGTTACAGGGCGATCATAGGTCCGCCTACGTATGGGATGGAGAGCTAGTGGAGCAGACTCTCCACGCCAGGAGAGTGGACGACGTGTGGGACTTTATCAGGGAGAGAGGTTTTCATTCCCGCGTAGTCCAGCGCCTGCGTGATACGGGCTTCTATAGGATTTTTGAGATTGGGCGGCTGCAGCTCGACTGGTCTCTGATCACGGCGTTGATAGAGCGGTGGCGACCGGAGACGCACACTTTCCACCTGCCCATTGGCGAGGCCACCATCACGCTTCAGGATGTTCAGGTTTTATATGGGCTGCCTGTTGATGGACTGGCCGTTGCACTGCCACGGTATATGAGATCTATGACGCGTGCCCAGTATTTGGACTTGCTGCAGCAGTTCACTGGTTTCAGGCCACAGGGTGAGGCTGCAGCTTTAGGGGGCAGTCGCATTTCTATGACAGCTATTAGACAGCATATGGAGGTATTGCACCCCGACATCACCGGCGAGACAGAGGATCTGCATATTCACCGGTACACGAGGTTGGCGCTGCTCCTTCTTTTTGGGGGTGTCTTGTTCCCGAACACTTCGGGAAATCTAGTGAGTATGCGATTTCTACATCATCTTCAGCAGCTAGATGAGTTACCCCAGTACAGCTGGGGTGCTGCTGTTCTCGCTTACCTGTACAAGAGTATGTGCCGGGCTAGCATGGGGGCCTAGAGCGACGTATGTGGTTTTCTGCCGCTTCTACAGGTGACAACATATTCGAATACTCTGTTCATTCTATATAGTCAAAATGACTCTTAAATTTTACGTCGACCTTGTATGTTAGGTTTGGGCCTGGCAGCGGTTCCTGCCGTTGCAGCCACCTCTACCACCATTAGCTTCGGATGTAGCACCTCCGTTTCTCCCTCTAGCTAGGAGGTGGGTTATCCGACGTGGAAACTACCGAGGCACTGATGCTCATCATACTCTCCCCCTTGTCAGGGATGTGTTGGATATGCTGGAGGCCGCACAGGTAAATACGTACCTAAACTTACCTGTTATAAATTCACTTGTATTGCGCATACTCACTTTTTTATGTTATTATTTGATAGTTCATATGGACGCCATACAGCGACGAGTTGATAGCTGGCCTGCCCGATTATTGCTCTGTCGACCGACTGATTTGGAGCACTTCCGTCCCGCTGATGTGCCTTAATGTTGTGGAGCATCATGCCACAGAGCGCGTACTTCTCCAGTTTGACCGTCCACAGACTATACCGAGGGAGTCTACATGGGAGGCTACACATTATCAGCGGGATGATCGTTCGAGGGTGGACGACGTATTTGTAGCATGGCTAGAGGCGCAGGTCCATACTTGGGACCAGCTAGAGGACCTGGTTCTGCCCCCATTTTCACAGATCCAGGCGGCGACTATTGAGATGTATATGTCCTGGTACCGCCGTCAAACCCGACTGATGATCGGGAACCCCGTTCATCAAGCTGGTGGTCGGTACAGACCATACGCCGGGAGGCACGAGGCACTGGTATATTTTTTTTTGGAACCCATTCTTATTACTGTGATATAACGTTATGTAATTAATATTTAAATGTTGTGCAGGCTATTGGTTATCATTTAGTCTACCGGTTGGGACTGCAGATGCAGCAGCATGACGACAATCCTGCAGTCGCTGAGTATGGCCGGCAAGTGGTAGAGCTGGCTCTTCGGACACTGCAGCGAGCCAGAGAGGACGAGAGATTAGATCACGGGAAACATAAAGATACCCTGCTACGCTCAACACGTACATATCATTGTTTAGTCACGACCGCCTAGTATTCTCTGCTCCAACTACTTAAATTTGTCTTCCAGCTTATTTTTTTATTCTTCCACCTCCTTGAATTTCTCCTTCAACTCCGCAACTTCTTGTTTGGATTGTCGCTCTCTTTCCTACTACTTCAAACACAAACTATGAAGATGCTGAAACTTTTCTTTGTAGTATTCCTGCTGACAGGGTTCATCAATCCATACCTCAAAATTGCAAACAGGTTCGTCGGGAACCCTATAAAACTTGTTCATACAAGCCCAGTAGCGGCGTCCAGCTTCTTCCCAACAGTCGTGAATCATGCATTTTTTGCCGCACTCGCACCTTGGGACATAAAGGGGTTCAGACATTTGTAATAGCGTAAAGCAAAACCTTGATTTTATGGAAATATTTGCTATTGGTTATTGTTAAGCGTAGAAAATAAGTAGAATATGCCCGTTATTTGTAGGCAAGACAATACACAAAACGTAGTATTGTACCGCGCTTTACGTATTCAATTTTTCTGAAACGAAATAGCTTTTGCGCAGTCGGTTCAGCTTTTCATACCGACAAGACAACACACAAAACGTAGTATTGTACCGCGCTTTACATATTTAATTTTTCTGAAATGAAACAGCTTTTGCGAAGTCGGTTCAGCTTTTTCAGACCGACAAGACAACACACAAAACGTAGTATTTTACCGCGATTTACATATTTAATTTTTCTGAAACGAAATAGCATTTCGCAGTCGGTTCAGCTTTTCAGACCGATAGGACAACACACAGAATGCAGTATAATTCCGCGCTTTACATATTCAATTTTTCTGAAATGAAACAGCTTTTGCGCAGTCGTTTCAGCTTTTCAGACCGACAGGACAACACACAGAATGCAGTATAATACCGCGCTTTGCATATTCAATTTTTCTGAAACGAAAAAAATAATGTCTTGATTTTTCCTTTGTTACCTTTTATTTTCATGTTTGTTGCTTTAGTAATGGTTGTTGTGCTTTTATCTCATCGAATATTATGTTATGAAATTTCAATCTTCAGATTGGTCTTCTTTACTAACACCAATAAGTTAAATGTTGGACTACCATATCATCATCCCAATTCAAAGGTCATGTTAAAAAATAAGATGTAACAAGATTGTGGAACATAATTTTATTTGATAGATATTGCAACATACACAAGTACAGACACTTATTACAAAAAATATTACGAAAACAAAACACTAGGTGTATCCTTGATAGTTGGGTACATTCGACGAACTTGCACCAGGAGCTGGATTACCACCGCCACCCACACCAGTTGAAGGACATTTACGACGGTCGTGACATGTTTGCGAGCATATGCCATATTTACGCGCATAAACGATATCACCAACATCCATTTGGTTCCGTATATGCGTTCTCTTTTGCACTTGCAGCTTGCGCAAATAGTCTTATTACACACCATTTTAAATGGTTCCGGCGGCCAATAATGCTCAGCACCCAATGGCTGCAACTGCCCACTATATGTGTCTATGTAGGCAGCAACACTATATTGCCTATCAATATAGTTGGTTGCCCCTAAACCAACTTGTTGAAAGCACTTCAAGGCATGTGTACACGACATGTGATAGATGGTCCATTTCCCACATGAACACAACTTGCTAGCTTCATTCACCGTCTGTTGATTATTCCCCCGGTGTCCGCGGATAGCGATGCGAACTTCAAAAACACCCCGATCGTGATCGTACTGTAAAAAAAAATGCCAATGTGCTCGCCTCCTGTACTTCTCAAATCTTCTCATCGATATTGGCATAAATTGAACACCCTTGTCCATCAATTCCGATGCAGCTCTATGTCTTTCAACAAACCTCTCCGCAATGTGTTTGAATGTCATCTGGACCATGACAGTGACAGGCAATCCACGTGCAGACTTCAATAAGCCGTTGAATGACTCCGACACATTTGTAGTCAGGGCTCCCCATCGTCTGCCACCATCACCATGCAATGTCTACATGTGAAGCTCATGTCCCATCAGCCAAGTATATGCTCGAGGACAAATCTGCCGGATCGCTTCCATGCGCCTCGTGAATTTGCACTGCTGGTGCTCAGTTGCAGCCATCCATATTAAATCATGGAAGGCCTTGTCGTGATATTTCTTTTGAAAATTGGCCTTCATGTGCCTCACACAGTAACGGTGGTATGCATAGGGTTCCTGCCATTCAGGCAAATACCGTACGGAACATAAAATACCACCATGTCGATCAGATATTAGACAAATACCTGAACGCTGTTTGACAACGAGCCGCTTCAAGTGGTTCAAAAAAAGCGTCCACGTCTCTTCGCTTTCATTGGCAAAAATGGCAAAAGCTAGTGGAAATATTTGTCCGTTGGCATCTACTGCAACTGTGATCAAAAGCTTAATATCATACTTTCCATAGACATGAGTACCGTCTATGAAAATTACCGGACGGCAATTCACAAAACCATCAATTGCTGGTTTAAATGACCAGAACACATAGTTGAAAATATATTCGGGTCTGTTTGGACTCCGCTCACGCCTCCATTCAACAACAGTCCCGGGGTTAAAGTGTTGTAGTGCGGCCATGTACCTGGGTAAAGATGAAAATGACTTATCCCAGTCACCATAAATAATTTCAAAAGCACGTTTGCGCCCGAGATATGCCTATTTTTGGTTATAGTATACCCATACTCCTAGCGGACGGCTGTAATACACTCTTTAATCTTGAACCTAATGGACACTTCCAAGTATGGAATCAAGACAAGAGAAATCAAGTCTACATCCAAGTTGAAGTGATTCTCATTGAGTGTGTCTATTTCACATCTGTGGGTGCTAATATATTTACCCACTTTCCACAATCCTAAATTTTTCTTGCTGGCACGCAACATCCAGTGACAACCCATAAAGTCTCTACGACATACAGCCTTGTATACCTCCGTAGTTGACTCCCTTACCATCATCTCACGGCACTCTCTTACGCTGTAGATTTTTACAGCCCTGATTAGGCGAGCTTTATCGGGAAAATACATGTCCTTTGCCAGCACCGTGGTCTAGACTCATCCCACATTGCTGACCGAAATTCGTCAGCATCCCTTCTGAGGGCATCCACATCCGGCATACTTGGCAAATTATCAAGGTAGGGATATATTCCGCTCATGAAATGGCACGTGGGACTCGTACACTCTTGGTCTAACGGGAGGTGGAGGAGCATGCTCCCTCGTCAACTCAGGTTCGACATTCACTTCCTCCTCATCATCACCCTCATCAGGGAAGGGTGTGTCATCTCCATACTCATCGGCATTGTTGTCATAATCACTATCATCTTCCCGACTCTGCGCATCTGCCAAATCACGAGTGAATACGTCGTCTATGGGCAACTGTGTGAGGTCAGAAACATCAAGTTGCTCGTTTTCACTGCACAAAAAGAACAAAATGATAAGCTACTCAACTTGATAAATACTTGACATATAGCTATATCACTTCACTTACAAGTCGTACTGTGTTGACGTTCCATGATGGACATTTTCTTGATGGTGATGACTTCCGGGTGGACCACCGTAGTCCTACATGCCAGAACTACGCATATTCCAACTAGGAGCGAGGTCATAACTTGTAAAATTCATATACGGGCGGTACCCCCTATGAAAAATATGAGTGTTAATACAAATCCAATTCAAACATAAAATAAACATCGCTAAAGCATAGAAAAATTGAAGTTTACGAGTCGTCTTGAGGATTATATAAAGTCGAAAAATTATTTCCTCGATGCTCATTCGCCGGGAGTGATAAGTTTAAATCAAGGCAAGCTCTTTCATCAGGAATCTGTCCGGCAAAAACTGCTCCAGAATAACCACCCGATGACAAAGGGTTATCCCTACTATGCACAACGTTATTATTGGGAACGTCTTCAACCTTGACGTACATTTCCAACAATTTTATTACAATAAATTCTCTGTATTCATCCGGAATCCGCAAAAAATCTCTAAGAGTTCCATCATCTTCGATGTTAAACTCAAAATAATAAGCAAACCACTGCAGAGTCACAGAATACGGAAATCTACCGGTTACTTTAAGGTTCACCAAACGTTTCCTCACACTCATTTTCTTACATAACAATGTTACTTTAAGGTTAACACTTGGAGGTGAACTATACCTCACAGAGTTATTCTCCATTACAATCTCACCCCTCAATATAATAAAATCTTTATTTTTGGCTCTTTAGGCATTATAAAATAATGCTTGATAACAAGAAGAAAACAATGAACGGAAGTTTGAAGGAAAGTTTTGAATGGATTTTCATAAAATCCTAACGCCTTTAAATAAGGCAAGTCCTAGCTCGGGGTGCAGAATTTTTTTATGTAAAACGCAGTATAATACTGCGCTTTATGCATTTGAATATTGTTATGTCAGTTATTCGCAAAACACTTATTGGTGGGCCCAACAAAGAAGCAAAACGCAGTATAATACTGCGCTTCCCTAAAACGCAGTATTATACTGCGTTTTATGCATTTGAATGTTATGTCAGTGCAGAACACTTATTGGTGGGCCCAACAAAGAAGCAAAACGCAGTATAATATCGCGTTTTACTTTAACGGCTAAATTTCCGTTAAAGTAAAACACAATATAATACAACGTTTTAGTTAGAAAGATAACTTTTTTTTTTTAAACTGTATAAACGTATTTTGAGTCCCAAAAGTCATTATTTTGGTTTCGGACTCAGTCTAACTATGTATCACGATTGGACCAAGAGCAACTCATCTGCTTGGAAATGAATTCTTTTAAATCATATGATTTTAAATAATAGAGTCTTTTCGTACGGAGATATATGTCACAACCACGTGACATTCAGAGTACTTCAAAAATTATATTCTTTTTAAACCCTTCAAAGTACTTATACTTGCAATGACCTCGATCCCACCTGGAAATTCTGTCTTATTGTAACTTAAGATAGTTTTTAAAGTTACTAAATCTGATGAGGGTTATACCGATGCTAATACAAGAGGGAAGAAAAGTTGACCTTAATTAACCCTTCAATATATATATTTGTTTTTGTCATTGTAGGATGATATAATTATAGAATAATCAATTCCGAAAATAACTAAAAGGCCAAATACCTAAGCGGCCCATTAAAGTTGGCTCCAATTTCTATTTTTTTACCTTAATTAAGCTCAATACCTATTGAACACTTCAACTTCAATAAAAATATACCTTGAGGGTGTTTGTATTGGCTTATTTTAGGTGCTTATAGGCTTTTAAGCATTTTTTTGGTTTGTGTGGTGTTTGACAATGATAAAAAGTGTTTAAAAACACTTACTTTTAAGCATAAAAAGTGCAAAAATAAGCAAAAGCCAAAAGTTGGATGTTAGCCGTATTACCAACTTATAAATTTTAGCTTTTATCTTAAAAATTACTTTTTATAAGCCAATCCAAACACCCTCTTATTGAGCGCATCTGCTGACATGACATAGTGTCTGTAATTTAACGCTCTCAAAAGAGCGTGGAACGAAAAAGCAAAGGAAATACTCCTTAATTATAATTTTTTCTCTTCTCTCCTTAATCTTATTTTTTTTGCCACCATCATCTCTAGCAGGACTCCACCATAACCGCGGCCTTTGACACCAAACCATCCCCACCGGTCCATCACTGCGCGCCAACCACCTAAACTCAAAAGCCTCTCTGTTGTTGAGAATCTTACTTCACTCTGGTAATATTCCAATCTAAGTTTAATCACCGTTTTGAACTCTTACTTCGTGGGGTCAACCATAGACTATTACTGTCTATCTCGTTTTTTGAGATTTGGGAATAGATTTGGAGTTCTAATTTGATTTGAGTTGGAATTTGTTGGCTGAAACCATTTGCTGCATGAGAATTAAATTTGAGGCGAAAATTTTGACCACCATTAAAGGAGCTTCGAGCTTGAATTAAAATAGAAAAGGATTTGAAAACTTTGACTAGAAATCAACTGGGTTTTATAAATTCATGTTGGAAACATTTTTTAAAATCTGAATTAACGTTTGAGTGCATTTTAAGATGGTTCGAATTGGGTTTTGGTTCAGATTTTTCGGTGCCTTCATTGCAAGAAAGACGACGTGGCCTCCTTGATTTCGTACCTATTTTTTGAATGTAATCACCGGTTTATGTTTGAATTTATGAATATGTTTATTTCAATTGGTTGTTGTTTGCTCAGATTAGTGATTGTGTGTGCTTCTACTTGTTATTTAGAAAAAGACGAAGAAGGGGTTCAGCGAGGAACTGAGGGAATCTCGGAAGTGAGGAGTTAGGGACGATGGTAGGTTAGGGGGTGCAGCAAAGGAGTTGTGGAGGACCTTTTTCTTTTCTTTTTTTCTCTCTTCAAATTTGATTTTTTTTGTCTTGCTGGCATGTCATTTTCCCATTGGTCTTGTTTGCCAAGTAGATAGCAAGTGATATTCACGCTCCAAACATGATGTAGAATTATTAAATTTGTATTTAATAGGTATACTTTTATTGAAGTTGAAGTGTTCAACAGGTATTAAGCTTAGTTGAGGTGTCAAAATAGAAACTGGAGCCAACTTTAAGGGGCCGTTCAGGTATATGGCCTAACTAAATTAACACTCTTTTGGGCCCCATTTGGTCATACATTTTGGCACCGTTTTTTCAAATCTTTTTTGAAAACATTGTTTGTTCCTAGATTAATGATCTATTTTTGAAAAAATTTTAAAATTATTTTTCAAGTTCCCAAAATCTAGTTTAGGGTAGATTTTGGGTGAAACTTGTTCTCCCACTCACAAAACTTCAAAAAAATTTCAAATAAAATACATGTCCAAACATAATTTTACCTTTTAAAAGTTATTTTTCAAAACTACTTCAAAAATTATTTTTTCAAGTTTCAACTAAATGTATGTCCAAACGCTAGCTTGACATCTCACTCCAGATGTTTTCACCCTAGATGTTTTCCCTTTTCCCCTTCGGAGAAACTAGAAATTATCCATAAAGAAACAAACAAAAACAAAAGAAAATCATAACTAAAATAGTTTTTGAGTGAGAAAATAATTTGAGAAGGAAGCCAAAACCGCAGGAGCAACAAAAGTAGATTTCAAAAGACTGAATCTCTATTTTCTTGAAAAGGAAAATGAGCAGAGATGTTGAGACAGAATGTTGGAAATAGAAACAAGTACCATTAAATCTTTTTGTTGTTGAAACTTGCGACCTTCCTTGAACAGTGAAAGCCATGTTTCTTCCACCATGCAAATCTTTACCTATCAAATACACCAATTCAAAGACTGCACAATAATAGAAAAAGAAAATTACTCACTGTATGGGCCGGGGCAAAATCTGACAAGACGAGAATTCGCGTGAAAAGTAACGGCAAAAAGTTACTTGGGCCAAAGCCGTATCCATACAACGCTATAACGACACGCACCTCGGCCACGACCGAGGTCGTATATTCAAAATGCTTGAACGGCGAATTGAATGTTACGGCATTTCAGAGGATCAACCAGTAATATAGTCAAACGACTTAACTACTATAGTTAATGACCGTTTGGTAAATGAGAATACCTAGTATATAAACTAAGTGAGAAAAAGAAGAAAAAGGGGACTGAAACAAATCCACACACAGACATATGAAGAGGGGTCTTCATCACTCTCTCCCCGCGAAGGAGAAAGAAGCAAGGAAGCTCAGATCCTCGATATATATCGTTAGTCTCATCACTATCAAATGTGTGAGGTTCAACCTTGTTAAAGATCGGTGACCCTTTTTATCTATGTATTCTTCACTATTGTTCAATATTATGAAAATCACCATCCTCTTCTTATATAATGGGATTCAATCAATGTTATAGTTAAATCTTATGTCTGCTTATTCTTGTCTTTTATCTTAGATCTAGGGTAAATTATCTTTAGCTAGGATTTACCTCAAATCTTCTTATTTAATTAGTTCAATAAAAAGTCTAAATCTTTTTGGTCGAACACTCACCCTGTCTAATATTATTAATCGTGGTTACTAAAAATAATTATCTCAAATTATTATCATTTTAGAAGTTCAAGATAAGATTGATTATTAGAATTACACAAAAGGGACTTAAGAGAAGTAAAAATTGTATGAGCTACCCACTTTTTGGACAAATTTTTGAAAAATAGCCGGTGTCTGAAATTTCGTTGGAAAATAGTCATTTTTAATGCGAAAACACCAATGATGGTGTCACAAATTTCGAACTTAAACATGTGAAAAATTCAAGATATTGTCATGATTTTCGAAATACATGATTGTGTCTTGGATTTTAAATTCTACTCCCTCCGGTCCAAAATAAGTGATTTTTTAACCTTTTTTTTGTGGTCTAAAATAAGTGATTTTTCCAGATTTCAAGAATGAATTAATTATTTTTTTCCTACATTGTCCTTGGAGTAAATAGTGTTGGAATATGTGCTAGGAGTGTTTATGTGATATAGCAAAGGTTAATATGGTCAATTCTATTACTAATTAATGCTAAAAGATGGATTTCTTAATCTGTGTGAAAACATCCAAAAAATCACTTATTTTGGACCAGAGGGAGTAAAAAAGTAAAACTCCATGACAATATGACGAAATCCATAACACTGTCATGAAATTTGATTTTTTTCTTCGAAATCCATAACACTGATATGAATTTTTAACATCGACTTTTTTTTAATAACTTTTGAATCTGTAGCTATTTTTCAATTAAAAGGTATGTAAACGACTATATTAGAACTGTAAAAATTACACGGGGCGTCCTATTTGGTCGCCCCCATTTAACCTATACCCATTTTTTTTTAAAAGTTTTAACTTGTACCCATTCTTTAAACAACTTCAGCCCCCTTTCTCCTCCTCCTCCTCCTCCTCCTTCTTCTTCTTCTTCTTCTTCTTCTTCTTCTTCTTCTTCCTCTTCATCTTCTTCTTCTTCCTCTTCCTCCTCTTCTTCCTCTTCTTCTTCTTCTTCCTTTTCTTCTTCTTCTTCTTCTTCTTCTTTTTCTTCTTCTTTGGGTTACAATGATTTTATATGGTGTTTGTGAACATATTTTAAGGTAGTATATGATGTTTTACAGTGGTGAGTTGTTAGGATGCTTTATTTTTTACTATTGCTTAGAATTTCTTCTCTTTCTTTTTCGTAATTGCAAAATGGGTTCGTTAGATTTATTGTTTTTTTCGACAAATAGATGATTGTGGTTTGTTCTTGATGATATTTGGATGTTATGTCGTAAATTTGAGCTCATTTGGATTAGATTTAACATTAAATCATATATTGAATTGTTTAAATTCGAAGAACAAATTTCTATATCTGGGCAATTTGCACTTCAGGACTATTGGCTTAAGTGCATGAAAACATTGGTTGCACTTAAGACTTTTTGGCCTTAAGTGCATCTGAAGTTCAATTTTTCACTTGAGACTTATTGGCCTTAAGTTTAGGAAAACGTTTATTACACTTCAGACCTTTTGGCCTTAAGTGCATCTGAAATGCAATTTTTCACTTTATTGGCCTTAAGTGCATGAAACCATTGGTTGCACTTTAGACCTATTTGGCCTTAAGTGTATCTGAAGTGCAATTTTTTTCACTTTAGACTATTTTTTTTAACTTCAGACCGATAAGTCTGAAGTTGATCGTAAAGTGGGTAGGCTTGCAGATATTTTTACAAAGACAGTATAAGTGTAATTGTGATCCCAAAACCGAATATAGATGCAAAAGCCCCGATATTCACCTATAATTTGACAGTCTTGACTAAAAGTATGCTAATCATTTCCTGCATGCAGAGTTTAAAGTTGATTCTTTTGTTAAGATGTGGGTTTCTATATTATAGTAGTTGCACTAATAGAAAATGATCAAGTGATGATTCAGAAGTTTGATAGAGAAAATATCATGACGTACTGATTTTTTTTTTTTAATTATAATGTCAGGACCCTAGTTCACCAACCGTGAACATGTCATGACGGCACCTGGTCCCCATGACCAGGTAAGCGTAACATTTGCGAAAATATAATAATTGCGGAAAAATAGAGAAAATCAAATCAAATATCTAAAGGAAACTGTACTAAATGCCGCATGGCAAGTACAACTCAACATCACAAGTCTAAAACAATTCCCAAAACCCGGAAACTCACAAATCACAAGCTAAGGGATACATAAGAGGCTCTGACTCAAGAATATCTATACAAAGGAGAAATACTGAAATAGCTATACTTATTACAGAAAGCTGGAAAGGGACTCCTCTGTCTGCGAACGTAGCAGATATACCTCGAAGTCTCTACCGATACGCCTCCTTTCAAGGCTGACAAAACTGAGTGGGAGTACCTATATCTGCACAACAAAAATGTGCAGAAGAGTAGCATGAGCACACCACGGTGGTGCCCAGTAAGTATCAAGACTAACCTCGGTGGAGTAGTGACGAGGAACAGTCAAGGCACCTACCGGTCAATAAACAGTATAATCATAGGAATAATGGAAATGACATATAAATATGTAAAGACTGCATGAATGACCAAGAATGCTACAATTCATAATAAGGGAAAAATACAACAAGTAACAACGAGAATATAATAAATGAGGATAGGAAATGACGGCAGAATCACAATCCAAATCCTAAGGTCACAACACAGCAATGGGAAAACAAGTCAATAACTCATATCCTACAATGATGTTCGCAAAGGTCTTATCCAACTCTTTCCACAATTTCACCAAGTCTCGGACAAACCACAACTCGCAAAGGCCCAGCATCTGAATTCTAACAATTGGCATCCTATGCCCCATCAATCTCATGGTCATACCGACAACTAACTCGCTAACTAGGGCCACTCTCACAAATATAATGGATAAACGAGGGCGTACCTCCACACTTAGTCAAATCAGGAGGAATTCACCTCTAATAGGGGTGTTAAGCTACGTGTATGCTTGTGCAAATATTTCTAACAAAATTCTACCAGCTAGTAAACATGAAAAGGAGAACGGACCGCACGTGCGATGTTTCCTCACAACTTCCAAGAGATAAAGCTCATACCGGAACAAATAGGAATGCCTCCCCAGGCCGTCACAATTCTCTACAATCATCCCCTGACATAGCCCACCTTATTTCGCCACGTGTGCAATTAATAACATAATAAGCACCGCCTTATTTCGCCACACGTGCATCACAATGTTCCCACCTTATTCCGCCACATGCGCAACCCACATGTAAGCATATAACATATCCCTCCTTATTACGCCGTATGTGCAAAACATCAATAACAACAATAGCACGGCAAAGACCTCGTGCAACCATTCAACAACAACCGCACGGCAGAAACCTCGTGCATCACTGTACCAACAACCGCACGGAAGAAACCTCGTGCATCACAATATCAACAAACGCACGGCAGAAACCTCGTGCATCATAATATCAACAACCGCACGGCAAAAACCTCGTGCATCACAATATCAACAACCGCACGGCAGAAACCTCGTGCATCACAATATCAACAAATGACAATATATACAGGAACAAAGCAAGAGAATCAACTCAAGAGATTTCGTTCACCAAAAGACGGTACAACTAACGTACAAGGAAATAACTGTAACAGGGAAATACTAAGCGCAATAAGAACAACTCAACAAGGGAGAAATAATACGAAACAACGATTCCATAATACTCAGTTCTACAACAAGGAAGTTAACATGAATCAAATAATTACAATTAAGGAAGTATCAACTAAACATAGGATATCTAACTTCTTTCCAATTAAGACCAATTAATTACACGAGAGATAGAAATAATGCTTTCCAGATAAAGACAAGCAGTTAAGAATGATAATGTGACTACAGAAGGGCAAATGTCTACAGTTAAACAAGTGAAAGTCATTTAGGCAACAAGAATAACCAAAAAGGGCAGATAAATTCCAAGTAAGTCGTGTAGAGGTGGAACTAATAACAAGGAACTCAATCGTATCAAGAACAACTTCATATTTGGTGACTACAAGGACCTAAGAGTCTAAAAGGGGCAATTTTCCACAAATAAATCCGAGCACGCACTCGTCACCTCGCGTACGGGAATACAATCAACAAAGAAGACTCAAATCCTAAGGGGAAGTCCCCCACACATGGTTAGGCAAGATACTTACCTCGAACCGGCTAAAATCAACTAGCAACCACGTACTTGCCATGAGTACTCGACTCCAAATGGCCCAAATCTATTCAATTAAATCACACATTGTAAATAATATCTCAAGAAACTGATTCTACTATTTAATTCAAAGCTAAGGCATGAAATTAGGCAAAATGACCAAAACGCCCCTCAGGCCAACATCTCGGAATCAGATAATTTTTACATTTTCAGAACCCTTGTACTCTCACGAGTCTAACCATATAAAAATCTCCCAAATCGGAGGTCAAATGCCCCCTCAAAACCCAATAGTTTGGTGTATGAAGTTTTACCCCAAATTAACCAACTTTTGATCCTAAATTTGAATTCAAATGATGTATTTAGCTATATAATGATGAAATATAATGAAAAGGGATCAAGGAAATGATACCCAATGATTTTCTCTTCAAAACCCACTCAAAATCGCCTTCTCCCGAGCTCTCAATCGATTTTCAAACTTATGAAATTAAACCCTCGAAATTGATATTTTTGAACAGGGATTTCCGCTTCTGCGGACAAGGGACCGCTTCTGCGGTCCCGCTTATGCGCAAAAAGCAACCGCTTTTGCGGCTTTCATTAAAGGGGGCAGGGTCGCATCTGCGATAGCTGGGCCGCTTCTGCGGCTCCGCTTCTGCGATGCCTAAGTCGCTTCTGCGGCTCCACTTTTGCGGAAATGGCACCGCTTCTGTGGCTTCTGAGGGAAAAGGGGACAAGCCGCTTCTGCGGCCAAATAGCCGCTTCTGCGGCGCCGCATCTGCGGTTCCCAAGCCGCAGATGCGAAAATACCAGAAGAGGGACATTCAGCTGCTGCATTAACTTCAAATTCCTCCGTTAACCACCCAAAATCATCCCGAGGCCCCCGGAACCCCAACCAAAAGTACCAATAGCACCTAATACCTCATTCAAACTTGTACCAATCCTTAAAACACCTCAAACAACGCCGGAAACTCGAATTAATCAATGATTTGAGCCTAAGGACTTCAAATTCCATCAAAATACATTTTCGATCAAAAACCTAACCAAAACACGTCCGAATGACCTGAAATTTGTACACACGCCCCAAATGATATGATGGAGCTACTGCAACTTCCGGAATTCCATTCCGACCCTCGGATAAAAAACTCACTATCGGACAGGAAACTTCAAAAATTCAAACTTCGGCATTCCAAGCCTAAATGAGCTACGGACTTCTAAAATACATTCCGAACATGCACCCAACCCCGAAATCACCTAACGGAGCTAAGGGAACCGTTGGATTTCCATTTCGAGGCCGTCTTCACACTGTTCTGACTACGGGCCACTTTCCAACACTTAAGCTCTCATTTAGGGACTAAGTGTCCCAAAACTCTCCGAAACCCCACACCGAATGTCCCGAAAAATCCAAAATAGCAGAATAAACTTAGGGGAAGCAGTTAATAGGGAATCGAGGCGTGAATTCTAAAAACGACCGATCGGGTCGTTGCATATATGCCATACTAAAATACAATATCATACTTGATGCCTTTTTCTATGATCGTGGATGTGGATTTGAAAGTGAAGTGAGTAACTCTTCACTGGAAAATACTTCTATTTCAAGCCAATTAATGATCGGGATGTTAATTAATATGGAGGGGAAAGCTAATTTAATGAATATCCCGTACTTACAAAGATGCATTTTAATTAAGACTTGATAATCTTTGATTGGGGTAGGTATTTGTTCTTGTTTAACCAAAAAATAGTATTTGTGGTCAAAGCAAATAATAAAGTAAATCGGGTTTCTAATAACCGATTTTACTTCACTTTTCCTATATAGAAGAATATGAAAAAATAGAAACCAAATATTAAGAGAATAAGGAAAAGGAAATCTATTAATAATCATAGCTTCCTTCCAAGATTGAAAGTAAGGATATTCAATTAAGCAGATAAACGAGAATAAAAGACCGATAGAATATATTTATGAATTCCTTGAAGATCGTACAAAATATGGTAAGGGGATTTATATACATATACAATATGTAACTACTTTACCATATCTAATTTCCCTATCGTTACCAATATTAATTATATTGACCGCCCGTTAGTTGAATAATTTATAACAATTATGGTAATAATAATCAAACGCGCTAAATCAAGGATTATGTCGATTTCCTTTTCATATCCGCGACTATTAATGAATCTTTCTTCTTTGTAGTTTTAATTGTACATCACACGCCTATCTCTTCGTTCCTAGTTGTCAGATACAGTCTCTTTGTAAATAACCCCCTGTGTGTTTTCCCCATGCCTTCTTTTCCAATCTCCACTCTTCTTTATTATTCTAACTCTTGTTCCATTTGTCAACGCATCATTAATCCACGTATCAAGTCTATTTTTTCACCAATACAAATAGTCCCCCCCTCCCCCCCCCCCCACCACTTTCTGAATATTTTCAATTGAATATTCAGGAAGTGGTAAGTATATCTATGGAGGGAATGTCTTGCCGCCTTTCCCCCATAACATTATGAGTTACTTCAGAAGCGGAGACGTGTGTCTTTTCCATGTAATGCTCGAGACACAAGTCTTGTTGTGATTGGTTCTGCAATTTGCAGCGTCTTTTTAGGATTTCTACGGCAGTGTCAGTTCGAAGTGATGGTTCCATGATGATGGTTCACAATGACGCCTTTCTCTAATAAATTACGCATCACGCTTCCTCCAAAAATTCTTCTACTTTCTTGCATTCCTTTCCAAGTTTTTTCTGCAATTTCTCTTTTCCCTTCGTGATTCTACTATTAATCAATAATGGCTTCCCGTTTTTCAAACCCCTCTTCATCATCAGATCCCCGGATAACTATCATAGTAGGTTAACTTCCTCCTTCTACAGCTCCAGTCAGGAGTAAAAATAGAGGTGGCAGGCTTAGCAGCCTAGGCTCCATATTGAGCCGAAGTACCACTTCTTCTTAGAAGACTTCCTCTAAACTTTCTTCTTCTTCCAAAATTAAAGCTTTATCTACCCTAGATCTTCTTCTAAAGCTAGAGATCAGAATGAACCACTACCTGAGCCCGTAGTTTCTGAGATTGTTCCTTAGGAATTTTCTTTCAACTCGGATTGCGAAGCATGGAAAACAGAGGTTTCTTCCATAGATACACTCAAACCTACTGATCGCTATTATTCTTTAATCAATTCTGGTATTCTTCCATTCGTACGCATTGATTGCTATTGGAAACCCGACTTTCTTGTCATAGCTCCTAGTGTTGACGACCTAATAACCTCTTATCCTAAGGGTTATTCGTTCGTCTACACTTTTCCTTTTACTCTAGGATTCAAACCCTACATTGTTAGTCCTAAAGATGACCATGATCGAGGCTGGTATTCTTGGTTCATGGCTGTTCCCACTCGTGCCTTATGGGGAGATGAAAACATGTCTTTTCATGAGAAGTGGAACTTTACACGTAACAATTCCTTTTGCTTTTTACTATGCCATTTCCTCTTTAGAATACTGACTTTCTCATCCATAATTTTCTTGTTTTTCCTACAATCATGGATGTTTTCGGTGATCTTCCCGATTTTTGTGATTGGGTAGAAAAAAAATTGTTTGCCGCTCCTATGAAGCGAAGATCCTAGAAGTTTCTTTTTTAAAAGTTAGGGTGGACAGTGAAAACCCACGATATATTACTTTTCTTTACCGTGGACTTTTCTCTTTGCTTTTCTTATTTTGATATCACTTGTTATTTTCAGGATTTGCTATTAGTGGGGTCCGTCCTGCATCCGCCCTTGTAGCTAGACTCACTGTGACACTACTCAAGAGCAGATATTGAGGTGTCCTCTTCAAAGAGGAAAAACAGATAATCCCGTGCCTCTGATGAGGAAGAGGAAGATTATGGCTCCCTAGTGAAGAAACCATGAGTCAGAAGGCGCGTTATCCTAAATGATGAATCCTATGCTCATCAGAACAACCTTCAGACTCCGTGCCATTTCACCTAGTGTATGAGCTTGAGAATGTTCATCTGGATATTTCAGAGGATGAAAATGTTGGTCCTGCCTTGAATCCCCTCTCCAGTAATACTGAGAGGCTTTTCGCTTATGGGTTTGAGGATGAACAAGAAGAATTTGGCTTTGTTTCCGAAGAGCCACCTCTTGATACCCTTCCTACGAGCCTCGCTGCTCCTGCAACTGCTCCTACTGCTAGTCCTTCTACCATTCCTCGTGAAGATGTTGGCCCTTCCAGAGGAAGAAGCATAAAGCAGGTCATGATTGAAGTCCCTGAGGGTATAAATTTGTTGAAGGAATCCAACCGAGTTGTGGTTTGGTTGAAATCGTTAATTATCCCTCAAGAACGAGAAAAGCTTAAATCCCACACCTATATCGCTCTAATGAATTATGTGCTTCATTATTCTCTTATCTCTTTCACTTTTCTTTTTCTTTAAGTTTGTAACTCCTCCACTTGCATTTTTGCAGACCAATTTAAAGGTACAGAGCTGATGATAAGGATAGCTTGGATTGAGAAGCAGGTCGTTGAGTTGAACACAGAGGCCGATAATTAGAAGGAGCAATTTGAAAGCCTTCAACTTGAGAAAGAGGTTTTGGCTAGTGTGAAGGAAGCCTTGGCCAGCAACTTAAAATCACCACTACTCAGTTAGCAATATTAAAAGCCTCCACCAACCAAGTTAAAAAGGAGAAGGATAAGATGGAAGCTTCCTTTATTAAATAATGCTCAAGGGCCACTAAGAAAATTAGAAGTTTGAAAGAACTTCTAAATCAAAAAGAAGTGTACGCAGGTGATCTGGTTCAGACATTGAATTAAGCTCAAAACGATCTCAGTGCTTCTTTTATTAGAGATAAGTTCTCCGAGCTACTATCAAGCCTTTAAAGGTGTCTTATGAAGCTTCGGAGGCTGAAAAAGAAGACTTGAGGGCTGAAGTAGAGCAGCTGGAAAAAGACTAGGAGGCTCTCGAGGATAAACTAACACTTGATATTAGTTGGACCTTCTTGAACATGCATCTTGAGACTTTGAACGAGGCTAGCCAGGAATGCTTTGACCTTGAGCTGAAATTGCTAAAGCTAATGATGTAATCCAAAGTACTCAGCAACATTGACGTGTCTCTACACTCGAGGATTAAAGCTCCAAGGGTGATTTGAGTAAAGATGGTTCAGAGGCTGATAATGCTGATCCCCAACCTTCGTCTTCTCCTCAAGTTGATCATTCTACTCCTTCTGAAGATGCTCTTTCTCCCGATGCTCCCTAGTTAATTTCTTTCAATGTTTTTTATATCACTTGGATATTTTTTTGGATATTATTGAACTTGTTCCTAGGAATCTTTTTTTTAATATCAACATTGATGTTAACTTTCAACATATCTCATGTATGTTTTTGCTCTTTAATTTTCGAGCTTTTTCTTGCATAATCCAAGTAGATTAAATGCTTTAATATGCCGTGAAAAAATACACACAGTCTTATTTATAAAAGAGTGCTCTTTTATATAAACAACACTGATGAAGATGACGTCTCATCTTCACATTGGTGTAAGAATGTGAATATGAAGTAATTTGAAGAATTTTTATTTGAAGTTTAGAAGCAAATATTCATGTACATCATTTTCATAACCGCTTTCTTTATAACAGATTTACAAGTGCGGGTATAATTATCCCGTGATTATATTCGTAGCCTTAACCTAACAGCTTTTAGGGAGTTTTCCGTTGGATCTTCGATTCTTCACTTCCCATCCGGACATTAAGCTTGACATCTTTTAGAAATTTTCTTCAAGGTTTTTCTTTAGGTCATTGAGCTATGCTTTTGTGGTGTACTCCTTTTGTAGTGTACTTCTTCCATATGCATAATCCGACTAGTGTTTGAGCTTTGAAGAATGAAAACTTGAACACCAGACCAACTCCTGAAAAAGGAAATACATACAGGACTTAGAGGTAAATTTTTAGATGATGATTGCTTCCTTTCCATAAGAATTATTGTAACATAGACCGAGAATAATTACGTATTTTGCATGTCTTTTGGGTCTAATGTCATCATTTTGTGGGGGCTAGCTTTTTTCCTATCATCTAAAATGGTTAGTAAAACTTAAACGAATGAACTTTGAGATACCTGAATGTGGATACTTGCTCAAAAGTAGTATTTCATCAAGTGTACTGCATTACAACTGGAAGGTAATATTTTCCTGTCCATGGTCTTTAACTCATACGCTCCTTTTCCAGCAACACCTTTAACTCGATACAGACATTCCCAATTTGAACTTAATTTCCCGGCATTTGCTGCATGTGTTGATCAAAACACCTTCTTAAGGAGAAAGTCCCCAATCTAGAGATATCGAAGATTCACCCTTCTGTTGTTATATAGCTCAATACTTTGCTTTTGAGCTATCATCTGTATCAAGGCTGCTTCTCTTCGCTCCTAAGTGAAATTTAAATTTGTACGAAGTTATTCCTCATTAGATGCTTCATTTGTATGCTCGAACCTTATGCTTGGCTTCCCTATTTCAACTGAAATTAATGCCTCAGTACCATAAACAAGTGAAAATGGTATTTCTCCCGTGCTAATTTTTGACGTTGTCCTGTAGGCCATAATACCCAGGTAGCACTTCAGGCCACCTACCTTTTGATTCTTCTAATCATTTCTTTATATTGTTGAAAATGATTTTATTTGCCGATTTTGCTTCTCCATTAGGTAAAGGATGATATGGGGCCGAAGTAATTCATTTAATTTTCTAACTTTTGAAAAATTTAGTAACCTTTGCTCCCATGAATTGTGGCCCATTATCACAGAAAATTTTCCTTGGAACTCCAAATCGACATATTATATTCCTCCAGAGAAAATCAACAACCTCCTCTTCTCGTACTTGTTCAAAAGCACCAACTTTCACCCACTTAGAAAAATAATCACTTATGATTAATAAGAACCTTTCCTTTTCTAGTGATTGAGGCAAAGGGCCTACGATATCCATTCCCCATTTCATAAATGGCCATGATGCGATAATCGAATAAAGCAACTCTGTTGGTTGATGCATATTGTTTGCATACCGTTGGCATTTATTGCACCTTTTCACGAAGTTTTCCGCCTCGTCTTCCATCTTTGGCCAATAATACCCTCCTCTTATTAGTGTTTTAACTAGTGACCTTCTACCAGCATGATTTTCACGATGTCCTTCATGCGTATCTCACATCACTTATTCTGTTTGTGAGGGTCTGAGACACCAAGCTAAAGTTCCTCCAAATATGTTTCTATACAGATTGCCTTCTATTAGACAATATTGAGTTGCTTTTATTCACAACAATTGGGGTTTCTTCTTATCCTCAGGTAAAATTCCATACTGCATATAATTCACAAATTTATTTCTCCAATCCCAAGTTATATTATTGAAATTTAACTCATTCTTGGTTTGATTAAGCACCGAGTGGAATAAGTGCACCACGATTGAATTTTTTGAGTTTGGCACATCAGCTACCGACCCCAGGTTTTCTAGTGTATCAGCTTCCGCATTTTCTTCTATTGGTATTTGAACAGCTTTCCATACTCGGAACTGTTATAATAACTCCCGCACCTTTTCCAACTACTGTTGCATTCGTGTCTCTCTAGCCACGTAATTTCCTTGCATTTGATTTACCACAAGCTACGAGTCGCTTTTAATATCAATTTGTTCAATCCCTAACTCTTTTGCAAGTTCCAAACCTGTAATTACTGCATCATATTCGGCTTCATTATTAGTTATTAGATAAAACTTTATTGTTTGCCTAATAATTTCCCATGAAGATTAAATTAAGACAATACCCAAACCTGCTTTTTTAACGTTCAAAGATCCCTCTGTATACAATGTCTAAGTCCTCATATTAGACCCGATAAATATTCATACCTCTTTTTCACCTTCAGGAAGTAAGCTTAAGCTAAAATCTACTACAAAATCTACTAGTACCTGTGACTTTATAGCAGTTCGAAGCTGATGAACAATATCATATTCACTAAGTTCTATCGCTCATTTAGCTAATCTTCCACACAATTCATGTTTATATAAAATATTCCTTAACGGGAAAGCAATTACGATAGAAATAGGATGGCATTGAAAATAGGACCGTAACTTTCTTGAAGTCATTATTAATGCTAATGCTAGTTTTTTAGATAAGGATACCATGTCTCATCATCTAACAATAATTTACTAACATAGTAAATTGGAGATTGCATACCATTTTCTTCTCGTACCAATAGTGCATTTAGCGATACATTTCATACAGCTGGATAAAAGCGGTCTTTTTCCAACCTGTTTTAACATCAGAGGCGGTTTTGCGATATGCTTCTAAATCCTTCAAATCTTGCTGACAATCATCAGTCCGTTCGAATTAATTTTATTTTTTCAATAATGAAAAGAATTTAAAATATTTCTTCAAGGATTTAGATATGAATCTCTCTAGATCTTCTACTCTCCCTATCAACCTTTGCACTTCCTTCTTACTCATGAGTACATATGGTATTTCTTCGATTTCTTTTATTTAAGTTGGATTCACTTCGATCCCCCTGTTAGAAACAAGAAAACATAAAATTTTACTTGAGGCTACACCAAAGGCACATTTCTTCAGGTTTAGTTTCATGTAGTACTTGCAAAGTATTTCAAAGGTTTCATTCAAATGCGTGAGATGACCCCCTACTTGTGCTGACTTCACTAACATATCATCGATGTAGACTTTCATAGTTTTTCCCAAATGTTCTTGGAACGTTTTGGTCAGCAGTCTCTGGCATGTAGCTCCAACATTCTTCAAACCAAAAGGTATGACCTTGTAGCAATATGTCCCCCTGTTTGTAATGAAAGAAGTTTTTTCTTCGTCTAGGGGATTCATTTTTATTTGATTATAACCAGAGTAAGCATCCAAAAAAACTAAGAAGTTCATGACTAGCGATAGAATCATTTAGTTGGTCTATATGCGGTAAATGGAATAAATCTTTGGGGCATGCTTTATTTAGGTTAGTAAAATCTACACATACTCACCATTTTCTATTTTTCTTTGGTACTGCAACAGTATTAGCTAGCCAGTCAGGGTACTTTACCTCTGGAATTGAATCGATCTTTGAAAGTTTTTGCACTTCCTTTTGAATTACCTAGTTTTTGAATGCTCCTTGCTTTTGCTTGTTTTGTTTCGCCGGGGGATGTAATGGATCTTCATTAATTTGTGAGTCATTATCTCTGGTTGGATACCTGTCATATCTAAATGCGACCAAACAAAATAATCAATGCTAGTGCATTAAAACTCAATTAACTCACCTTTCAATGTTAGGCTTAAGTTCATTCCAACATAGATTTCTTAGTCAAGCCAGTGTTCACATAGTACAAAATCTTCAAACTCTTCCATTGTTGTTTTAATAGTTTCATTCTTCTCCGGCTCTTGGATCACATGGGGTGTCGCATCTGTATCTGCTTCACTCTTTGAATTTTCAGTTGAGGTAGAAAAGTAAATTCTTCTCAGCTGAATCCTGTAATTGCTATTTTTCATTTCCATCTTTGGTTGTTCCACTTGTCATCGCAACTGTGTTGATTTCTCGAACCGTCTGCTGATCTTCCCTGATCTGACGAATTCCCCATTGTGATGGAAATTTTATTACCTGATACAATGTTGACGGAACAACATCCATGTTATATATCCACGACCTTCCAAAAATTATATTATAAGCCATATCTACATCTACCACGTGAAACTTGGTACTTTGACATGACCCTCTATGAATGTAGGTAACATAATTTCTTTTGTTACAACACTTGAATTATCACACCCAGACAACGATCGAGCCTTGGGTATGATATGATGAGTCGTTTTCATCTCATTCACCACTCTAAACAACATGATATTCACAGAGCTACCTTGATCAATCAAAACTCGCTTGGCAATAAAATCATTAACAATTAAAGATATTACTAGAGCATCGTTATGAGGGATAATCAAGCCATCCACATCTTCATCGTCAAACGTTATATTGTTTCCTTCCAGGACTTGACGAACCCGCTTCTCGTAGGTAATTGAGATCTTGGCTATCCTTTTTGCTGCCGTGTATGCTACTCCGTTGACCTCCTCACCCCCGTTATAACATTCACTGTCCTCTTTGGTGATGAGGGTTTTGGTGATTCCTGCCTATTTTTCATATAAGACTTCTTTCCTTTTTCACTAAGTAGGTCAATGAGATAACCTTTTTTTCAGTAAATAGTATTCCCCTCCCCCCTTGTAAGAGCCTACAATCTGTTGTTCTTTGACCATGATCTTTATGGAATTCACACCAGAATTCCTGGCTTCTTTTGCTGGGATCCGTTCTCATCTCTTTCGGCCATCGTACCTTATCACCAATTCCTCTTAGCACGACTACCAAATCGGACATACTGACGTTGAAATTATAATCTCCTATTCTTGATCGGGAATTTTGATTGTTGTTCCTTGTTGTATCACGTTCCTTTCCGAATTAAGAAGAAGAACTAACCTCCTTCTTCTTGATTTATGATCAAACTGTGCCTATTCTTATTATGATCTAGGATCTCGTCTCGCGGGTCCCATGTAAAGTTTGTTCCTATTTTTCCAAATCTCCTTTATGATTCTGAACGTCTAGGTCCGAACCTTTCTTCCACCTTCGGCCGAGACACCGTATCTTTTTCTATCTGCAACTTTGTGTTGTACTTGTTATGAACATCATTATACGTGGTAGAAGGAAATTCCCGCAAGCTTTCTTTTAATCTTCTTGTGGCTTCTAAGCTTTTCTTGTTCAAATTACTTGCAAATGCCATAGCTACCCAATTATCAGGTACATGCAGTAACACCATTCTCTCCCGCTAGAATCGATCTAAGACTTCTCTGAGTAATCCGTGCTCTCTTGTTTTACCTTGAAGATATCTTCCATTCTCTTCTCTACTTTTTGAGCTCCTAAATGTGCTTTTATAAATAAATCTGCAAGCTCAGCAAAAAAATCAATCAAATTTTCAGTTAAGAGTGAATACCAAGTTAATGCTCCTTTTGTGAGGGTTTTTCTAAATTTCTTCACCAATACTGATTCGATTTCTTGATTGGTTAAATCTTTGCCCTTATCTCCTGTAGTAAATGTGGTAACATAATATTGCGGGTCAGTAGTCCCATCATAATTAGGATTATCAGGCATCTTGAACTTTATAGCTATTGGTAACGGTGCTGCACTTGGCTTCCAAGGTTGTTGTGAATACTTGTCAATATCCACTCCTTTAATCACGAATGGTACTCCTGATATCTGCTCTATTGTCATGATCCAAAATCCCACCTTGAGGATGTGATGGTACTTAGTCTCTAAAACTAGACAAGTCGATCGCTTACAACAGTTAAACAAATTAAACATGATATTATGAAGCAGAATTTAATATAAATATGAAATTTAAAGGTGATACACACTAACATGACGATAATCACTAAAATCCCCAAGACTAGATAGTACAGAGTCACGAACTCTAGCTGAATACATACACATATCTAAAAAAATACAATACTGTTCGAATGACAACTTGACAGTATAATGTAAAGAAATCCAAAGAACTACGGCGACCAAGTAGCTCTACTCTAAATCATTGCATTCACGAAACTAACTCTGCCTGAGCCCGCTATTTCCAATACCCGGATCTACATAAAAATATGCAAAAGTGTAGTATGAGTACATCACGATAAGTATCAATACTAACCTTGATGGAGTAGTGACGAGGTACAAGTCAAAATACTTACTAGACATAATAATGTGTGTAAAATATCAATATAAAGCTAATAACGGAAACAAGAATCAGTAAATGGAAACAAGGAACTAACATGTGAGAAATAGTAATGTAATCAAAAAGTACCCGTGAAACCAATTAAGAAAAATAAATGACAACCAAATAATAAAACCGTTCTAACACAAGATTCACAACAAAATCGCCCCAAGGTACCATACCTCATAATCACAATTCATAAGTCCCAAATCATGAATCATATACACATGGCACCATAAGCCCACGTTATCAATCACATTTGCACGGACAACTCACGTGCTACATGTGCCCATATGCCACAATATTGCCATAACAACAATATCAATACCACAACAATACATATCCCACGACTCAACAACATTGAGTACAATAACAACAACAACAACAATAACACGAGAGTACAAAAAGTAAATCAACACAAGAATTACAACAACACAATGAAATGGAAGAATAAACTCAATAACGAAAGAGATAAAATGTAATAATGACTTCAAATAAGAATAACTCAAGAATGAGAGAGATAACATGTAATAACGACTTCAAACAAGAATAACTCAACAAAGAAAGTGATAACATGTAATAACGACTTCAATTAAAGCATGTAAGAGTGAACTCGACAATGGAAGATATAACATGGTATGACAACTTCAGCTACATGCATATAAGAAACTTAAGAGTATAAATCGGTCAGTTTCTACATATAAGGTTGTGTACACACTTGTCACCTCATGTAAACATCTTTCACATAATTCAAATAGTCCAATTAAAGAAATTCTTACGGATAATTTTCTCACACAAAGTTAGGCAAGATACTTACCTCAATTAAGCCAAATCAACACTCAAAAATAGCTTTTCCTTTAAAATTAACTTCTACTTGGCTCAAATCTAGCAAAAAATGACTTAATATCATTAAACAATGCAAGAGTAACCACTTTCAATTTATAAAGATAAGATATTTACACAATGCTCTAAAAGTCAATAAAAGTCAACTCTAGGCTCGCTCGGTCAAAACCTGAGTCCAAGGGTAGATATCGACTACCCATAACCCCACGAGTCCATATATGTATTTTTTTTTTGAAATCTGAGTCCATTCGACTCCCAAATATTAAATTTTTAGTTTTCATAATATAAACAAAAATCTCTAAAATTTTCCTTCAAATATCATGATTTAGATGTTAAATCTCATAAATAATCATGTAATATAATTGAAAATTGATTAATATCACTTACCCAATAGTTGTATTTGAAAATCCCTCCTCAAAATTACCTCATACCAAGTCTAGGGCTAAAAAAGTAATAAAATAAAACTAAGTTCCGAAATACAAAACATATAACCAGGTGCAGGTGTCACATTTGCGACCAGGGGTTCACAAGTGCGAACCCTCGGAAAACCGACGAATACTTTGCAAAAAGCGAATCTTGAACACTTCTTGACACATCGCAAAGTGACAAAATAATCGCAAATGCGAATGCTGGATTTTTTCAAAAGCGGCCAGTTGGTCACAAAAGTGACCTCCCCCCAGCCCATGCCTCTATGACATTTGCGAGGCTGGCTTTGCAAATGTGAAGCCTACATGTCCACAACTTCTTCGCAAATGCGGCCACTGATTCGCATAAGCGATAGTCCCAAATGCGGCCCTTATCTGGAAAATGCGAGATCAAAAACACTAGAAAATCTGAAACTTCCACAAAACTCTCCAGAACACGTCTGAAAGTTACCCGAGCCCCCGGGTCCCAAACCAAACATCCACACAAGTCTGAAAATACCATATGAACTCGCTCGCGCAATCAAAACACCAAAATAACATCCGGAATCACGAATCGAACACCAAAACACATGAAATTTACAAGAAAACTCAAGAACTTCTACAAACACAACCATGCTTCTGATTCCTATCTAACCAACTCAAAATGACACCAAATTTTGCAGACAAGTCAGAAATGACAGAACGGACCAATTCCAAGTCCCGAAACAAAAAAGTTAACCCGATAGCCATAAACTCAAACCATGGTCAAGCATAAGGAATTTCTAAACCTCAAATTACCAACATTCGGCAAAACAAAACAAATTAATCTAAGGACCATCGGATTCAATTCCGGGTATACGCCCAAGTCCAAAATCACAATACGAACCTATCGGAGCCATCAAAATACCTTTCTTGGGTTATTTTCACAAAATTCATTAAACCTCGATCAACATTTTCAACTTAAGCTTCTAAAATGAGAATCTTTCATCCAAATTTCGAAAGCCGAAACCGATCATGCGCGCAAATCATAATACACAATATGAAGCCACTCAAGACTTCAAACCACATAACGAAATGCTAAAGCTCATAATGGCCGTTGGGTCATTACATTCTCCCTAACTTAAACATACGTTCATCCTCAAATGTGCCCAGAGTGATTCCAAAGCCATTAAATCACTGTTTAAACTCAACATGCCCATACCCTAGGGTGATCTCACGTCACCCTGTCTGACAACACAATCAAACCAAAGTTCTTTACCTTAATATTAACTCACAACCTTATAACCCAATCTCCTACTTCCGAGATTCATTATAAGATATGATTCTCGCATCCATATGTTGTACAAGTCTGAACAAGATGCATCAAATTCATAACCATATTCCTAGACATAATCACATGATATACCACATAGCTCAAATACCCATAGCATTAACTCTCGATCATAATGGATACTCGATAAAAAACCCGGTACCAGTAACAAACCTCATATCATCTAAAGCCTTGTTTAGAACCTCCGTAAACTGTCAATGGTGAAAGAAACACGCATATACTCATAACAACTCATCAGATTAACAAGTTGCAGAGATCTCTCGCTCGATAAGGACAATTGCCAAATTCTAAATGACTAATGACGTTATTCTTCCAAACATGCTCTAATCAAGTCCGATGGTATTGATTCTAGGTTACATAACCGTATCTCACATAGAACAAGCTACTCTACCAACATGCCATACCAATCCTACTTAGAGCCACATACCATGCAATCTGTGCACCAACGAATAATAACTCAGATATACCCAATGATGGAAAAAGAATGGAACTGAGATAACCATCCCGCCGGCTTAACGGTACTACCACGAAGTGTAATGTTATGAACCCATCACTCGAAGGAGAAATAAAACAAACGAAATAAGCACAAATGATCATACCCTAATCATAACTCAATGGTGATGCGTGACCTAATCCAGATACTGTTCCACATGGATTAACTTGAGCCATGATGCTCATAATCAACACCCATATGCGTACCAATCAAACAACACGCAAAACATATGACCATAACCATGGAGAACCGGATATCACTATGTACCACAAACAGGAAGACCATAACCAAGGCACAATCAACTATGCAACACTGCAGGAGCCATGTTGCTCGGATTCCGCCACAAAGCCCAAACATAGCTGCATCATGTGTGCAAACAGCCAACAATCTCATAACTCATTGTGGCATAGAATAGTAACACATAGAAAACGAATAAGATCCACTTCAACCGATATCACGCCCCTCTGAAATAACTGTACTTAGAAGACAAATCAGACCCAATGTAGAACATATATTCTCATTGGGCCTACTAGTGGCCTCCAAATCAATTCCGTTCCTCTCAAGTTCGGTAGATAACCTCTGAACATCCATAAACCATTGTATTTCCTCTTAAGAACCCAATAATACTACAACTGTGGTACCCACTATGAAAAGACCTTCTGCCAATCTGAAGCTATTTCTCTAACCCCTTGTATACTGATATATAGAATTAATAATGGAAGAGAAATACCACAAGTCTCTGCACTAACCAATGAAAACCTCCTATGATCTTAGCCATATGCAATTTCTATGGAATCCTCTCATACCACATATATACGTCAAACCAAAACAACTATAACACATGACCATGCAATCTGATTGTCGATAGTAGACTCCCTTACTTGGCGTGAAGCCATAGGAAACAACATCCGATTATCCATAATACCAACCTTCACAAGCTTGTATATCACTAATCATAAGATACCTCAAATCCTCTATTAAGCGCATACCCAACCTTGTAATAGTCAAGCCCGCTTCCTCAGGTGCCTTGAATGATAATATGTACCTTTCTTTGAATAGAAGTCCCATATAAAACACATAAACTCTAATACTGTCCGATCAGCCTCCAATCAACATTCTCCCATGACCCTACCCCGATCACCACCACTTGGTAGTTAATCAAATACTCCCAAGCTCGTACTAACCAACCAAATAACAGAACCCGTCGTACCCCACGCGCGAACAATTGAAAGATCTACCAATACTTCCATGTCCTTAGTGTACAACACCTCGAGACAATGACCGTGCATCCATAGCCCCCTCGTATTCCTTCCGCAGCATCACAAACCGTCGGTCCATAGCTGATACTGAGTACGTAACATCATATACGAGTGGATACAAAAGAATGTAATATATATGCTTTAAGCTGAGTGTCGCACGATAAGAAATGAAAGAAGTGGAATCTCCTAATAGTTCCATAGCCTCTCAAAGATAAGTACAGACGTCTCCATACAGATCCATAAGACTTTACCAAAATTGCTCGTGACTCGTAGAACCTAAACCTAGAGCTCTGATACCAAGTTGTCATGACCCAAAATCCCACCTTGAGGATCGTGATGACACATAGTCTCTAAAATTAAGTAAGCTGATCGCTTACAATAGTTAAACCAATTAAACATGATATTATGAAGTAGAATTTAATATAAATAAGAAAATTTAAAGGTGATACATGCAACATGACGATAATCACTACAATACCCAAGACTAGATAGTACAGAGTCACGAACTCTATCTGAATACATACACATATCTTAAAAAAATATAATACTCTTCGAATGACAACTTGACAGTATAAGGTAAAGGAAAAGACTCCAAGGAATTGCAACGACCAAGAAGCTCTACCCTGAATCCTTGTGTTTAATAAACCAACTATGCCTGAGCCTGCTATCTCCAATACCTAAATCTGCATAAAAATATGCAAAAGTGTAGTATGAGTACACCACGGTCGGTAACCAGTAAGTATCAATACTAACCTCAATGGAGTAGTGATGAGGTATAAGTTAAGACACCTGTTAGACATAATAACATGTGCTGAGTATCAATATAAAGCTAGTAATATAAAAAAGAATTAGTAAATGGAAAGAAGGAATAAACATGTGATAAAACAGCAAAGTAATCAGAATACGGTTAAATTACTAGTGCAATCAATTAAAGAAAACAAATGACAATCAATTTTTCAAACTGTTCTAACACAAGGTTAAGAACAAAATCAACCTGAGGTACCACACCTCATAATCACAAGTCACGAGTCCCAAATCATGAATCATATACACATGGCACCGCGTTCCCACGTTATCAATCACAACCACACAGATAACTCGCGTGGTACACGGACAACTTATGTGCCAATATCACAATCCACACATCGCACCTTATGCCCACAAATCAGTTACAACCGCACAAACAACTCATGTTCTGCATGGACAACTCAGGTTCCAATCTCAATCCGCCCGGTATGGTCACAAGCTCACTATCACAATTCGCCCAGCTTGGTCACTGGCTTAATATCACAATCCACCCGACATGATCACAGGCTTAATATCACAATCCGTCTAGCATGGTCACATGCTAACAGTCCAACCATATCGTACAGAAGGAAGTTATGAAGAATACATGTGCATGATCAATGAACATCAAGTTTCATACTCCTGAACTGGTATAAATGACAGGTTACGGTGCATGCATGTGCAAGTATACTATCACATCTCAAGTCAACGGGTAAAATCATAGACACCGAGTAGTACCTTGGAAACACACTACAAATCACATAATATGCATGACACACACAAGGAACTCATACCACCACAAGAATATCATCAATAACATGCCCCCATGCAATCACATATTATCCCTGTAATAGCCCCCCTTGTCTCGCTGCGTGCGCAATATTAAATTAGATGCCCGCCTTATCTCGCTACACGTGCATCAATAATTATCCCACCTTGTCTCGCCCATGCGCAACCCCAAAATATATAGCCTGCCTTGTTTTGCCACATGCAAATATCAACAATAACAATAACACAGATTTCACACACAAAGTTAGGCAAAATACTTACCTCAACTAAGCCAAATCAACACTCAAAAATAGCTTTTCCCTGAAAATTCACCTCCGCTCGGCTCAAATATAGCAAAAAATAATTTAACATCATAAAAATATGCAAGAGAAACCACATTCAATTAATAAAGTTAATTTCTTTACACAATTCCCCAAAAGTCAACATAAGTCAACTCCAGGCCCGCCCGATCAAAACCCAAGTCCAAGAGTAGATCTTGACTACCCATAACCCATGAGTCCATACATGTATTTTATTTTCAAATCTGAGTCCAATTCGACTCTCAAATCCCAAATTTTTATTTTTTAAAACATTGACAAAAATCCCCAGAATTTCCCTTCAAATCTCATGATTTTGATGTTAAATCTCATAAATAATAATGTAATATAATTGAAAATTTATCAAAATCACTTACCCATTAGTTGTATGTGAAAATACCTCCCCAAAATCGCCTCCCACCGAGTTTAGGGCTCAAAAAGTGATAAATTGAGACCAAGTCCCGAAATACAAAATACTTAACCAGATGCAAATGTCGCATTTGCAACCATGGGTTCGCAAATGTGAACCCACACAAAAGCGGAGAATACTTCGCAAAATCAAAGCTTGAACAGTTCTGCACACATCGCAAAAGAGACAAACTATATCAAATGCGAACACTACCTTTGGCAAAAGCGGCCAGTTGGTCACAAAAGCAACCTCCCCCCTAGCCCAGGATGCGAAGCCTTCCTGTACACAACTTCTTCGCAAATGCAGCCCTTATCTCGCAAATGTAATAAAAAATACCAGCAAATATGAACCTCCCAAAAAACTCTTCAAATACGCGTCATGAACTCACGCAAGCCCCCGGGGCTCCAAACCAAACATCCACACAAGTCTGAGGTTTAAGTTAAAAATGTTGACTTAGGTTTAACTTTGGTGAAAAGACCCCGGAACGGTATTTTGATGGCCTGAAGAGTTCGCATTTGCGATACTGGCCTGGACATTAGTCGTATTTGTGATCATTTTGATCGCTTTTGTGATGGTTGTAGACATGTGATTTTTGACCCTCCCCAAGACATTTTATATTTTAGCATGTAAATATTTAATGTAGGCCTAATATAGCTATTTCAGCCATTTTTGACTTCTTTCCTTTATTTTCATCATAAAAAATGGAAAATTACAAAAATATTTTAGATTATGTATCTTTCATAAATTTAAATACGAATTATACAAAAATAGTACCTTATTTTTATCTTTACATAATCTTGAAAATACAAAAAATATATAATAGTTTCATGTTAGATTTTGCATTGTGTACTATTTTTATCTTATTTTAAAAGGAGTCAATTAAGGTGTTGGATCATAATTTTAAGTGTTTTAGAGCCCAATTCTTGGCCCAATTCGGATTAGTCCATTAAGCCTACGGACCCTTCTAGACTCTTCTTGAAACAAAAACAAATAAAAAGACCCTAAGGACCTAATACACAAAAGACCTAGGGACTAATTGATAAAATACACAAAAATACACCTAAACCTAGACTCTACCTATAAAGTAATGCTTAAAAATCTGAAAAGGGACATAGAAAAGAACGCCCAAAAGAAGGCTAAAAAAAAGCTGCGCAAAGAGGACCCCCCCCCGCCCTACCCATCGATAGGAATCTGCTTCTTCTTCATAGAAGAGAGCCAAAATTCATGGCTGCTTCCTAATCGAAACCACTAGCCCCGCCTCTTTTCACATTTTTCCCAACTCCTTCCATTGTTTCCGTCATAGATCACACACACCACTAGACGAACAGAGAGCAGCGATGAGAGAGTGAGGAATTTCGTTCAAAAGTATGGAGGTCCATCGAGCTCGAGGGGTCGTTCACAGTGCGGTTCTTGTTCCAGTTTGGGTCTGATTGTTGTGTCGAGTGTTGGTTGTAACACTTGCTCGATTTCTGTCCGTGTATTACTGAATATTTAATCAATCGAAAGTTCGATTTTCAGTTTCCATAGTTGCTGAAGTTCTATTAATTGAAAAGCAATTTCAGTTCTTAAACTGCATTTTGCTGCTGGGTTTTGTTGATTTGAGTCCATTTTGGAGCCGTTTGTGAGATCTGTTCTGAGTTAGGTATTGAAATTTTGAGGTCATCAAGGTCCAGTCTGTCGATTTCGCCATTGAAGTTGTGGCCGATTAGTTTTGCTCTGTTTGAACGCCCTGTTTCTGTTTCTTTTAGTTTCGTTCACGTCGTTGTTACCATATGTTCTTGTACTCAACATTGCAGAATCTCTTATATCCGAAATTTCATCTTTTAAAGCTGTTGTTGATTGTTGTTGTGCTGGCTGAATTTATGGCTGAGCTCCAGCCTTAGCTTTTCAACCTTTTTGAGCATTTCTCGTTCGTTTGTTTCGGCGTTGGGCTCTGTTGGTGTAGCTTGGCTCAACTGTGGTTGCTCGACAACGAGGTTCGTGGTTCCGAGTCCGATTTGCTGTCGTCTTTGTTCAGATTGTCGCCATTGAGGTCCATACTCTTTGTTTTACTATGTTGGCTTAATTTCATGATTTTGGTAAACTTGCTAATATATTTTGCTCTGGTTTTTGTTGAATTCTGTGTTAATTCTCTGTTGCTCTATCCTTATGAAATATTTTAAACGTCTTATTAACAAAGTCCATGTTCATTAGAAGATGCATTGATGTAGTGATGATTTAGACTTTATTGAAAGAAGTTTTGGTCCATTCTTTTCTACTTATTATTCTTGAACATGTTTGTAGTGAGAAACAAAATATTTTCTATTGTTGTTTGTATGTTATGGATATTTCTTTGTGCTTAATTTGGTTCCATAATCTCTTCTGCCAAAGTTAGGAATAACAATTAAAGAAAACCACAATTTGTTTAAGGCAAAACGGACCATGGGCTTTGGGGTTTGAACAGAATTAAAAGAAATTATCATGAACAGAATTTATTAGTTGTTAAAATGAATATCCGCAATTCACTTAGTTGAATGCTTTTCCTTTTAATTTAAGAATTGAGGCACGCCGTGCCGAACAAGAATGGCAATTGCGTGACCTTCGTTTTAATTAACCTTAACTCAGCTTTAGATTCCGAGGCGTGCCATTTAGCAAATTCCATGGCCCTCGCAAATGCAAACGCGTAGTTGCTTTTAGGCGCGTTATTTAATAATTTTACCTTATTAATCTCGGGTGCACATTTATGTGACCCAAATCCAAATCCCAACGAAATTAAAATACGTCAAAAACCACGGGTGCATTTATGTGACGTGGTTCGAGACGTGTTTTAATGACGTTGCAATTCCCTTTAAAAAAAATAAAAGCAGTTAAAACTAAAATTGCACATGGGTTCAACATGTATTAAAATCAGATAATAGGCCAATTATAACAGTTGAGCGACCGTGCTAGAACCACGGAACTCGGGAATGCCTAACACCTTCTCCCGGGTTAACAGAATTCCTTACTCAAATTTCTGGTGCGCGGACTGTTAGACAGAGTCATTCTTTTCCTCGATTCGGAATTTTGAACCGGTGACTTGGGACACCATAAATCTCCCAAGTGGCGACTCTGAATCTCTTAATAAATGAATCCCGTTTCGATTGTCACTTAAATTGGAAAAACTCCCTTTATTATACCCTCTCCCCGGGGGTGTAGTAGGAAAAAGGAGGTGCGACACCTGGTGTGCCACAGATTGAGTGGCGAGGTTCGATCGATTATGTTACCATCAGAGTGATTTCTTTCTTAAAGGCCCAGCGTATGGTTGGGAAAGGTTGTCTTTCATATCTTTTCACGACCCAAACCAAATAGGCCGCGATGAGCACCCGGTGCCTTACTCAACCGAGTACCAACGTAACATATCTTCCTTATCGTACTATCATGGGTAAATGAGCCAGAAAACTCGTCATGAGATAACAAAAATGAAACATAAGGGAATACTCAACATATGACAACCCAACATGATATGCAAACTTATACATGTGACATACGGGCCTATAAGGCCGACATGACCATTTGTAAACTCAAAACATAAGCCGAAAAGGCCATACAAGTATCCATACTCCTGACATCTGTCTACAAGCCTCTAAGAGTACCTAATATCATAAAGGTCGGGACAGGGCCCGCCATACCAATCAATACATATCCAAAGCATACTGACCAAATAGGCAACTCCGAAGCAAGTGGAGTGCACCAACACCTTCCGCTGAACTGATAGCCTACTTGGAGGAATGTCAACCTATCTATCGGGACCTACGGGCATGAAACGCAGCGTTCCCAGGCAAGAGGGACGTTAGTACGAATAAAGTACCGAGTATGTAAGGCAGGAAAACATAAATAAGAACAGTAATGTAAAGAGAGATAGAGGAGATACAACCTGGAACATCGGAGTGCCTCTGGGAGCTACTGACAGGAAATGCATAATACATATATATACATAAACCTTTAAAAACATAAGCCTCTATGGGCATCATCATCATCATATCGTACCCGGCCTCAAAGAGGACTCGGTAAAAACATACCCGGCCATCATAAGGCTCGGTAGAATCGTACCCGGCCACGTGGAGCTCGGTAAACCCAACTGATCAGTGGTTGCACAATAGGTGCCGTACCCGGCCGACTATAGCGCGGCTCGGTAGAGTAAAATAGATACATATATAATGCATGCTGGACTCATGGAATCACGTTCTAAACCTTTTGGAGTGACATAAGAACATTATGGACATCCCTACCATCAATATGAACCTTAGTAGGATTTAAGGATCATACCACTTGTTTAGAATAACTTTATAAGGAAAGAACAACATGGAAAACCTTAGTTTCTAGGAGTAGATCCGTCATGAATTAGCATACCGTTTATGTTCATGTCACTTTAGATCATGCCAAAAGAAAGAAGTAAGAGCCTTAACATACCTTGCATATACTGCCCCAATCTCAAGCTATGCAATTTTCACGACTCCTTAGTCTACAATAAGAGAAACGATACTGTAGTTATCATTCAAGCGTCATAACTATTATGTATCGACCACAACCTATTTTACGATGAAACGGACAGAACCTCCCCTATATATATGACTTCACACAATTCCAAACAATCACCAAACATCCCAAAAAACATCAATAATAATCATATTGAGCCTCCCAAAACAGTCCACGCACAACCTAATCACTTCATACATACGACGCCCACCGTAGTCGTGTCAAACGACCCGGTAATGTTACCAAGAACTACCAGCCCACAACCATACATCTATATGGTATTTTTCCACATCCTTCCTCCTCAAAAACTCCACAAAACAGTAGTAAAACACGCAGCCCAACAGCAACACAAAACAGTCCACAAAACCGTCCGCTACAAGTGAATAACTCGAACTCACGGCTTCCGATCACCGTCCCGTGAGTTCTTACATGTATAGAATGAATTACCATGAATTCACAGCAGAATAAATGTATGAAACAGAGCAGTAAACTCACCTTACTTGTTGGATAACTCAGCCCTTCCCTTGGTTCTTCAAACTCTAGGTTTTACCCCCAATTAGAACTTGAAAGAGAGGGAAAATCGATTAGGGTTTGTGGATAATTTTTGGGAGGAAGTTTGCAGGGGTTTAGGTCTGATTATTTGTGATATATAATGAGGGTTATATTGCAGGAGATAACCCTTTAAATGGGCTCTTTGGCCGACCCGAAATTTCCTATTTTTGGGCTATCATTTAACCAAGTAGGTGACACACCTACTTGTCAGCTTGCAGCTTGTGCAGTCTCGCAAAAATGCCTATATCTCTCTATTCCGATGTCGTATAGATGAATGGTTTAATGCTTGGAAACTAGACTCATAGATATTTAATTTGATAGGTAGATCATCCCCTAATTCCAAGTATTTTGGGAGAAAAACTCAGTTACATTTGACCTAATTTTTAGCACATTTATGAATGGAACTTGTGATGACCTTTTTCCAACTTTTATTCCACAACTCGCTTGACTTCAAAACATAACACCAACTATCGTACGACTAAAACAACTCATAATATAATCTCCTTATAATGTTAATAACCCTAGTATCACCCCAAAAGTACATGGTAAAATATTCCAACTTGTCGACTTTCGACGAAACTTATTTTCTTTAATTCGTTTAGCTTCTAAGCCTTCAAACCCTCTTGCTACTTGGTACTAATGATCTTAAATATTTGTAACCTCCACGTTAACATGATGAACTAACTTTTTAAACTTTTAAAAGATGATTCCCTTTCTGAGCTTACATCAATTGACTTATGATGTATTCCTACGTACGAAAACACGGGGTGTAACATATCTAGCCTTTGTGAGGGATGTTGGTGCAGAGACTCCCAGCATTGATTCTGTTCCAGTTGTGAGGGATTTTCCCGACGTATTCCCTCCAGACCTGCCAGGTATGCCACCGGACAGGGATATAGATTTTGGTATTGACCTGGTGCCGGGAACTCAGCCCATTTCTGTTCCACCATATCGTATGGCACCAGCGGAGTTGAAGGAGTTAAAGGAGCAGCTTCAGGAACTACTGGATAATGGTTCCATTCGTCCTTGTGTGTCACCATGGGGTGTGCCGGTTCTCTTTGTGAAGAAGAAGGATGGCAGATGAGAATATGCATTGATTACAGGCAGCTGAACAAAATGACAATCAAGAATAAGTATCCTTTGCCTCGTATCGATGATTTGTTCGACCAGCTTCAGGGAGCGAGAGTATTCTCTAAGATTGATCTCCGCTCAGGTTATCACCAGTTGAAGATCAGGGACTCAGACATTCTTAAGACAGCTTTCAGGACCCGATATGGTCATTATGAGTTCTTGGTGATGTCTTTCGGGCTGACCAATGACCCAGCAGCGTTCATGCATTTGATGAACAGTGTGTTCCAGCCGTATCTCGACTCGTTTGTCATAGTCTTCATTGATGATATTCTGGTGTACACGCGTAGTCAGGAGGAACACGCGGAGCATTTGAGAGTGGTGTTGCAGAGATTGAGAGAGGAGAAGCTTTATGCAAAGTTCTCCAAATGTGAGTTCTGGCTCAGTTCACTGGCTTTCTTGGGGCACGTGGTATCCAGCGAGGGTATTCAGGTTGACCCGAAGAAGATAGAGGCGGTTCAGAGTTGGCCCAGACCATCCTCAACTATACAGATTCGTAATTTTCTCGGCTTGGAAGGTTATTATCGCCTGTTTGTTCAGGGATTCTCGTCCATTGCATCGCGCTTAACCAAGTTGACTCAGAAGGGTGTTTCATTTTAGTGGTCTGAAGAGTGTGAGGAGAGCTTTCAGAAGCTCAAGACTGCCTTGACCACAGCTCCAGTGTTAGTATTGCCATCAGCTTCAGGTTCTTATACCGTGTATTGTGATGCTTCGAGAGTTGGTATTGGGTGCGTTTTGATGCAAGAGGGTAGAGTTATTGATTACGCTTCTCGTCAGTTGAAGCCTCATGAGAAGAACTACCCTGTTCATGACTTGGAGTTGGCTACCATTGTTCACGCGTTGAAGATTTGGAGGCATTATTTGTATGGTGTGTCTTGTGAGGTGTGTACCGATCATCGTAGCCTCCAACACTTGTTCAAGCAGAAGGATCTCAATTTGAGGCAACGGAGGTGGTTGGAGTTGCTTAAGGATTATGAAATTACTATTTTGTATCACCCGGGGAAGGTCAATGTAGTGGCCGACGCCTTGAGCCGAAAGGCGGTGAGTATGGGGAGTTTGGCGTATATTCCGGTTGGGGAGAGACCTCTTGCAGTTGATGTTCAGGCTTTGGCCAATCAGTTCGTGAGGTTGGACATTTCGGAGCCCAGCAGTGTATTGGCTTGTGTGATTTCTCGGTCTTCCTTATATGTGCGCATCAGGGAGCGCCAGTATGATGATCCTCATTTGCTTGTCCTTAAGGACAGAGTTCAGCATGATGATGCCAGAGATGTGACTATCGGAGATGATGGGGTGTTGAGGATGCAGGGCCGGATATGTGTGCCCAACGTAGATGGGCTTCGGGGGTTGATTCTTGAGGAGACCCATAGCTCGCGGTATCCCATTCATCTGGGAGCTGCGAAGATGTATCAGGATTTGAGATAGCATTATTGGTGGAGAAGAATGAAGAAAGACATTGTCGGATTTGTAGCTCGGTGTCTCAATTGTCAGCAGGTGAAATATGAGCATCAGAGACCAGGTGGCTTGCTTCAGCGGATGGATATTCAAGAGTGGAAGTGGGAGCCGATCACTATGGACTTTGTAGTTGGGCCCTCACGGACTTTGAAGAAGTTCGATGCTATTTGGGTGATTGTAGATTGGCTGACCAAGTCCACGCACTTCATTCCTATTTGTACCACTTATTCCTCTGAGCGATTAGCAGATATATATATATATATATATATATATATCCGAGAGATTGTTCGGTTGCATGGTGTCCCAGTTTCCATCATTTCAGATAGGGGCACTCAGTTTACCTCTCAGTTTTGGAGGTCTGTGCAGCGAGAGTTGGGTACTCAGGTTGTGCTGAGCACAGCTTTTCACCCTCAGACGGACGGGCAGTCTGAGCGCACTATTCATATATTGGAGGATATGTTACGCGCTTGTGTTATTGATTTCGGAGGTCATGGGATCAGTTCCTACCGCTCGCAGAGTTTGCTTATAATAACAGCTACCAGTCGAGTATTCAGATGGCTCCATATGAGGCTTTGTATGGGAGGCGGTGTAGATCCCCAGTTGGTTGGTTTGAGCTGGGCGAGGCCAGGCTATTGGGTACAGATTTGGTGTAGGATGCTTTAGACAAGGTGAAGGTGATTCAGGAGAGGCTTCGTACAGCACAGTCGAGACAAAAGAGCTTTGCTGATAGGAACGGTTGTGATGTTTCCTACATGGTTGGTGAGAAAGTTCTGTTGAAGGATTCACCCATGAAGGGTGCTATGAGGATTGGGAAGAAGGGTAAGTTGAGTCCATGGTTCATTGGGCCTTTTGAGGTACTTCGAGGAATGGGGAGGTGGCTTACGAGCTTGCGTTGCCACCCAGCCTGTCAGGTGTGCACCCAGTATTCCATGTTTTTATGATTTGGATGTATGTTGGGGACCCGTCTCATGTTCTGGATTTCAGCACGGTTCAGTTGGAGGGTGATCTGACTTATGATGTGGAGCCAGCAGCTATTTTGAAGCGTCAGGTTCGGAAGTTGAGATCAAAAGATATAGCTTCAGTGAAGGTGCAGTGGAGAGGTCGGCCCGTGGAGGAGGCTACCTGGGAGACCGAGCAGGAGATGCGGAGCAGATATCCTCACCTATTCGAGGCCTCATGTACATTTCTTGACTCATTCGAGGACGAACGTTTATTTAAAAGGGGGAGGATGTGACGACCCGGCCGGTCGTCTCATGAGTTACCGCTCTGTTTCCCCCATTTTTGCTTCTATTTGCCTTAATTATTGGTTTTATATGTGATCGGGTTGGTTGGCTCGGGTTCGGAAAGGTTTTGAGAAGGTTTGAGACACTTAGTCTCTTTTAAGAAGGTAAGAAGGCTTAAGTTGGAAAAGTCAACCGGATGTTGACTTATGTGTTAGAGGGCTCGGATGTGAGTTCCGATGGTTCGGATAGCTTCGGGAGATGATTTGGGACTTAGGAGTGTGATCGAAATGTGTTTTGGAGGTCCGGAGTAGATTTAGGCTTGAATTGGCGAAATTGAGTTTTTGGCGTTTTCCGGTTGATAGGTTAGAATTTGATATAGGGGTCGGAATGGAATTCCGGAAGTTGCAGTAGCTTCGTTATGTCATTCGGGATGTGTGTGCAAAATTTCAGGTCATTTAGACGTGGTTTGGTTGGGTTTTTGATCAATAGCGGAATGCGGAAGAATTTAGAGCCTTAGGCTTGAAGTCGATGAGTTTTCGTGATTTTGATGTTGTTTGAGGTGTTTCGAAGATTGGTACAAGTTTGAATAAGGTTATGGAATATGTTTGTGCTTTTGGTTGAGGTGCCGAGGGCCTCGGGGTGATTTCGGATGGTTGACGGGGTGTTTGAAGAATTAGTGCAGCTGCTGTATTTTTTTGCTGCTTCTGGTATTTCCGCACCTGCGGATAGGGGACCGCGGGTGTGGCCTGCGGATAGGGGACCGCAAGTGTGGCGCCGCATATGCGAAGCAAGACCGCAGAAGCGGCTAGAGGTAATCGGGAAACCGCAGAAGCGGCTAGGAGGACCGCATCTGCGACGCCACAGATGCGGGTGTGTAACCGCAGGTGCGGGCAACGGGGGAACTTAAGTGACTTCCGCAGAAGCGGATCGAGAACCGCAAATTCAGTACCGCAGATGCGGTGAAATGGCCGCAGATGCGGAAATGTCTGGTCAGATTATAATAATTGCTCCTTCGCGATTTTCAGAGGGTTTCTCACTTGTAACACAAAATTTTGAAGGTTTGGGCGATTTTGAAGAGAGGAAAGCATTGTTCTTCGTTGAGGTAAGGATTTTTGGACCCTAAAACTCGATTATTTGTGATTAAGGAACAAAACATCAGTGTTAAATTCATGAAAATCAGTAGAAAAATATGGGGTTAAGGCTTGAGATTAACAGATCTTCTAGGGATGATTTGAGGGGTCAAACGAACACCGATTTTTGAGTTCTTTATATGTACGAACTCGTGGGATGATGAAGAACATTTTAGTATAAAGTTTGTCCAGTTTCGTGACGCGGGCCCGGGGGTCGGGTTTTGATTGATTTCGGGTTTTGTGCTTAAAATCGATACTTTTCAATTGGAATTCATTCGTTTAGCATAATTTAATGATAAAAATCTGAACTTGGTAGATTTGGAGCACTCGGAAGTCGTTTCGAAGGGCAAAGGCATTGCAAACTAGATTTCGGGCCGGATTGAGGTGAGTAATGATATTAAATGCTGTCCTGAGGGTATGAAACCCCGAAATTCACAGTGTACGGCTATGTTGAGGTGACTTACACGCTAGATGATGAGCGTGGAGTAGAGCACCATTGGGGATTGTGACTTAGTCCATTCCGAATGATTATTTTACTGCATATTTGATAGTTAATTGTTTAATATTATTATATTTTGGGCTAAATTCCATATGTGGGCTTCGTGCCAGCTGTTTGAACCCCTAGGGGATTTTTAAATGATATTTTCCTGACTGATTGATTTCATACTGGTGCTCAGTCATACTTTATTTTACTATTTTAAAGACTCAGCTGTATTATTCTGTTTTAAGCACATTAAATGATATTTTTAAAGTTATTTGAGTTGAGCTTCATATTTTACTTTTGCCCGAGGGGCTTATGAGATTCTGACTGAGTAAGGGCGAGGGCCTGTGTTGTGAGGATACTTTTGGGTCGGGATGCACGCCGCAGCAGTGATATACTTATTATGATAATGAGGCCGAGGGCTTGAGATTATACGCCACGAGGTGGCTTGAGATTGATATAAGGCCGAAAGCCTGTTTATGATGCCACGAGATGGCTTGATATTGTGCTTGGGTCGTAAGGGGCCCCTCCCGGAGTCTGTACACCCCCAGTGAGCTCGGGTACCCATTGTGATATGAGATATAGACCGAGAGGCTGGTATTGTTCTGTGATATTGCCCGAGGGGCTGATTCTGTTGTTATTGTGCCCGAGGGGCAATGTGTTTACTTTTAGTTGTTTTTCTTGTATATCGTTTAACTGTTTAAGGGATGTTTAAGAGATTTCATTGCTTAATTATATTTACTGATTTTGCTATGCCTCTTTTAGCTTAATGTTGTGCCTTACGTGGTTTTATATTACTCAGTCTTCATTTATTTTTATTACTCACTGAGTTGGAGTACTCACTTTACTCCCTGCACCCCTGTGTGCAGATTCGGGCGCTACAGGTCCTGCTCCTGAGGGTTGACAGTTCCAGCAGGTCTTCGGAGATTTACTAGGTAGCTGCTTGGCGATTCGCATCCCAGTGCATTCTCCCTCTATCTTAGTTTCTTTGATTCAGTTATGTAGTAGCGGAGTAGACTTCAGACTTTTATTGTTGTTTTAGATGCTCATGACTAGTGACACCCCGATGTCGGGCTGTGTTGGTTTTTAATTCCACAACTTATACTGTTATTTTGGGATTTTGTTTATATTAAATACTTGATATTTATTATTTTAACTGCTTAAAGTGAATTGGAAGTGTGTCGGCTGGCCTTGTCTTCACGAGAGGAGCCATCACGACCGGGTTGGGTTTAGGGTCGTGACAACAAGATTACTCTGAAAGTAATTCAACTCACTTCATTCGATTTCATGACACTAGTGTGTCACCTAATCGCGGACATCCGTGTTCCGTTTTTATTTTTTAACTTTTAACAATTCCTTGACCCCATTGAGTATATTGTGATATTTTTCTACCAAAAAGTTGGGATTGCATTTATTGGCATGCGCACCATAGACATGCTACCGTAGCCCGTAAGTTTTCAACAGTCGAGGGTCAATGTTATCACGATGGTATTTGCACCCTTTTAATATTAGTGCTCTTCCTTGAACCCATGCCCTTTACTGGCATACTTTATTTTTGTATAGAAGAGTCTTTTCTCATTCAGGAATGCGCATTCTCTATTTCATCTCGTGCCAATGTGTGCACACATTAAAATATCCTCTTATTCCACTTAATCTCACGCATAATCTAAAGTACTTGCTTGTTCTCCGCCAATACTTGAATTTAATTCAAATTGCACATGCCCCAAAGTTGTAGGAATACATTCGAGTTGCCCATTAAATCTTTGACAATCAGATATGACTTTTTATATCCCTGATGTAGAACATCGTAACTACTATTTATAATGAGTCTTTGAATCCCAACAAAAACTTTATGGTAATAATTGTACTCATTCCGTCATTAAGTTACCAAATTTTTTCTCTTCATCTTGACTCTAGTAAATAAAATATCTTATTTCTCAAACCATTATCTTTAAGGTGAATCCTTTCTATTCCGATGCTCCCCCACTTAGGAGTAAAACCAATTCAAACTCCTACTTGCCACTCGAAGTCAATATTAAACTTATATCTCACATAGAACTTTTCATTGACAATCAATTTGTTCGCCCACTACAATAGGCTATTTATCCCACCCAATTAGAAATCTCTATTTTAGCGCTTCAGTCTTTTGTCGTACATTGACTTTTATTTCATCATTATGCCGATATGCTCATTATTCTGACAATAGGATAGATTGGTCAATACTCATAGGAACTTTCTTTGTTCATTTTCGTATCCAAGTATCACGTCGCTACTAGCTGCGACCTATATTGCCAAGGGCCATTATTTTCCGCCCTTACGACATCATTATAGTTACCACTTCACTCTTTCATGTTCACTCTATCGTTGAGATCTCTTATAATATTTACCCTTCAATCCATGCTCTAATACAGTTCTAGCAGGTACAACTGCCTTGCGCCTCTCATCTCACGCTTAAGTATGCTGAACTAGTGACTCCCTTAGGCTAAATCCACATATCATTATATAACTTTCACAACATATACCATCTTCATAATGCTAAATGTAAGAATTACACATTCTATCTTTATGCCATCATCATGTTCTCAAGTTGCATATATATATATATATATATATATATATATATATATATATATATATATATGAGNATGTTATGCCTGTAGGGTCTTATTATCTCATGTCTACATCATAATGCGAACATCTTTGGCCATAGCTCATACCACATATATACATCAACACGTTCCATATGATAAATATATACTTGAATATTTTCCCATTCTTCATGGTATCATTGACCTTGACCATACATATCATGTTAGCGATTTATGACACATTATCATGTAGACTTCGAATTCTTGTAACTTCTAAATCTCCAAATCCGTACCATAAACCGTTTTCAATTTTGTTTTTGAGCCTTACGTCATACACATTATATGTATAACCTTCCAACAACTTTAACTTAGCCCCTGAGCCATTTCAATATTTATTCTTCTTAAATCATAAGGATCCGTACTCACAAGTTAATTGCTCTTTCAATATTGGGCACATATAGAGTTGCTTCGAGATCATTTGTGGAAATTCTCAATTTTTCACCATTCAACGGAATAAAATAAAAGATACCTCAATTAGAAAAACTCGAGATTATTATTCCATATCATATTTTTTTCTTCCTTCTCTGACAATCTATATTGCTTCTTATAACCTTCAAGATTACGCCTTTTGTGCATCTCATGCCTTAATATATTCACGCTTACCCATTTAAGTCCGCATATTTTATCCTCGCATGCCTTGGCATGCATAATTAGAGATTGACTTTTATTTGTATCACATTCATCATCTGGAGGAACTCAAGGTTGTCATGCCCATCTTTTACATATGACATGCTTCGTCTATCCTCAGCTCTTACTTACACGTGGCACTTTATTTCTTGTGTGTCACTTCTATTACATATGACACAATCATGACAATAACCTATCATGCTCAGACGAAACCCGATCTCTAGTATAATTAAGGGTCATCTCCCTCATCTAATATTATTTCCTTTCCGGATAATCAAGATAGTCTTGTTCTTTTTCCTTCGAGAAGGTGTCATTGGTCATTGTTGACACTGTCTTAACTATGCCATATTCCTTACGAGTCATACTATGTTTACCACAAACTTGACTGATTCATATTGACTTATCAATTAGATCCATATCACCTCTCTATATCTTGCCATGATAGTTTAAGATGTAACAACTTCATTTACATTTTTTTGTAACTTTGCTTAACTCATTAATGGTGATTACCATAGCAAACAATCGCTCCAAAAATTTGACCAACAACCTTGAATTGAAATACAGGGTTTAACATAGGTGCCCTTATTCGCATCCATTAGTAAAATTCTTTATAAGTCAGGACACCATCTTGACAAGACTAGATGACATCATCACCTTATTTTCTTCCATGATTTCTCAGTATTCGACTGATAATTCTTATTCACCAAAGTTATATGTGTTAACTGTATTAGTCCCAATCTATTCTCAACCTGTCTTTCCATTTTGAACAAATCTGACACTTTTTGGCTATTAGCCAAAACATCTTGTGTTATAACTGGAACCTTGAGCTTCATTCTCGTAACTTCTATATCTTTCACAACAGGTAATTAATACGATCGAGAATCCGTACTCTCATTTCAGGAACAAACGCACGATCTGGAGTATGAAGAAAGTGAAACACCCTAGATGTCATTTTAGCCTCCCCGATATAAGTGTGGCCGGCAACACGCTGATAAGAGGGACTCTACTTGACACGGCTCCATATACTTCCTAAGACTCAACTTAGAACCTAGTGCTCTGATACCAAATTTGTCACGACCCAAAATCACGTGACCGGCACCCGGCACACTACCCGACCCGAGCGAACTAAACCATGTGATGAACCCAAATCATATGCATGAAAACCAATTTAACTGCGGAAGCTCCTTGAAAATCTTATACATTTTCAAGTTAAATGATAAAATATTTTCCAATTCAAAATCACACATGACGCCCTTTTATAATAATAACAATGAGACTAAGTAAAATAAATATACTTTCACGAATATCGTGTACAACCCCGTTACTACAACCTTTCACAACTATCTATGGAGCCTTTATACCAAAGAATGGAACCAACGGTTGGAGTAATTCCAACAAAATAAAATAAGGAAGAACATGATAGCTACCACGAAAGAAAAGTGGTGCTTCATAATACCTCGGAAAGAGAGTCATCCTGGCCTGACCGCATGCCACGTATCATACATCATCCTGAAACATGTAAAGTAAGCAGGGCCCTGGAGGTGGCCCCCAAGGGCTGAGTACACCACAACGGTACTCAATAAGTATCATAGACTCTTTCTAACTTAAGTTCTTGGGACAAACTTTATAAAAAAAATAATGCACCAATATTTGATATAAGACGATAAGAAATTTTACCAAATCATGACCCTTGTTATTTTAAATTACAAGCAAGTGAAATAACCCACAATATAAACTTTTAAAACACTTACAACAATCCAAGATTTTGGGTAAATCGTACAAAATCATTACATATGCTTTAAGTCATTGAAATCGCTTTCAGCTCCTTAGGCCTAAACATAAGAAAATCATCCTTACCTTTCACTGGGAGTACTATACCATCACCGACATAAGAAAGTCAACTAGGTTATGTACCTAGCGGCAAGTATCGTATACCCTACTTGCTCAGGTCGTCTCATCGTAGTGGCGTACGAATCGACTCAGCCATGCTAATAATAGCACAAAATAGTACTCTCTTGAGGGAGAGAACTCTTCCGTAGTCTATACCACAAAGTGGCCATCTACGCCTACACCGGCACGTGTACTTTCATGACGACGAACACAATATATCCGAAGTCAATCTCGGTGAACACAAGTAACTCCCAAAATATTTGATACTTCAATAATGGATTCATAGCATAGTAGCTTCAAAGGATCTATTTTTATCAAATCATAGCATTTATAGAAAATCTAAATCATTTGAACAAAAATTAAATAAACAACCTTTTACATGCTAAAGCCTTTAGCAATTTAACATCAATCTTTAAAAGATACCACAAGAGCTATTCAGCACATCAAATTCCAAAAGAAATACTTTCCATGAAAACTTATCTTTAGCACTTAAATATGTATACTCTTGTCAATACGCAAGTTTTGATAAAAACTTATAACATTTACCTTGAGTGTCATTTTGCCAACAGGATTTAAAATAAAATTTTACAAAACGGCATGACACTACATATGCAACATATATTTTAGTACATGGAAACATCCGTACTTGTTTGTCCCCACAAGCACGAAAGCACATTTGCAAACAGCTTAAGTATTAACTTGAAACATGCTTTTAGAGAAAGTCCCTCAAGAAGAGTAAGTTCTAATCAACTTACCTCGCTTTCGCTTTATTAACATTCACAAGCTTTCAGTCCTCTTCCATAACTCCAATATTGATTAAAAAGCTCAACATCACCAACAAGTCAATAAGTACAATTAGATATCCTAATTACATCAAAATATGACCTAAGATATTAAACAATATCCATATACGGCTCATAAATTTGCTACAAGCCTCCAACAACTCAAATTGCCAAATAGATTTACAAGCTAGACCATTCAACTCCATCCCTATATTTTAATACCCATTCTAAGTCATCAATGATACTACATCAATTGTCCAATGCCACCAAGTTACTATTCATCATCTTCCATAATCAGAACTTGCATAATATACAATTCGGATGATTACTTAGTTGATCACATCCATCTTTTTCTAACAAATAGTTCCATAGGTTCATTGTATTCAATCAATTTCATCGCCAAGATTCACCATTCAACTTCTCTCTTATTTTTTCAAAAGTACTATTCATGCCATGAACTAGAGTTTTATAATCAAATCTTTCAACCAATAAAACTTGTAGCAAATACTTCAAATACTTCTAACTACTCATAATAAACGAGTTTGAAGCATGAAATTACCTCTAATAGATCAATTTGGAAAAATCACAACTTTGGTGATTTTTGTGTTCTTGAGGATTTGATGATGAAATCTAGAATTTGTATGTTAGAATGATGTTAGAACTCATGTATATTGAGTAAGAATCAACCCAAAACAACATTAACAACTTACCTTGGTCGATTGGACTTGATTTGAGCTTAAAATCGCCCCTTCACCTCAAGAACCCTAACCCCCAATACTCAAAATACTCTCTCCCCCGACTTGATATATATAAGCCAAGATTTCTGGGCTTCGGACGCGGCCTTGGACGCTATGGCAGCACTTCACTGCCAGTCATTCTTTCGGACGCGGCTCCGGATGCTTCGCATCCGCAGGGTGCTCCGCCAGCCTTTGGTAATTTTATCATAACTTCTTGTAGGAATGTCCAAATGACAAAAGATTTGAAGCGTTAGAAACTAGACTCAAAGATCTTTAAATTGATAGGTTTTAATCCACATAACTCCTTATATATATCTAGATATGCTCATCCAAAGTTAGGTCTTGTGCGTATTCATTTGGAAATTTAGTCTATCATGTAATTTCCATCTTGATTTGCCCCAAGGGCTCTCCTTATGACTTATGTCACTTCAAATACACCTCTTAGACTTTATTATCATATCCAATTAATATCCATCATATTAATAGTCCTCGTCTGCACACAAAATAATGTAATTAGCACACATCAACCTTCTTAATAGCGCTTAAGTATTTCGAAATTTTCCGGGTTGCTACATTTTGTGTGCCAGTGGTGCGCCTAGCTTACTTGACTCGGCCTATTAGCCACCATACCTCATGTATTTCTCAGTTATCAATGAACAAATATCTTGGTGGAATAATGATTATATAAATTTCAACCAAGTGCACACATGCTTATGTGCATTTGTAATCTTAAAAATTAAATTTCGATCAGAGTAACAGTAGATGAAAGAAAACAGAAGTATTTAGTAATGGGAAGAAAGCAGGAGGGTGAAAGAAAAATGGAAAAAAAAATCAAACATTGAATGTTTTGACCATATGAACCCAATCTCTCTCCTTGTTATTAGGGTCAGAGGGTTACAAGGGAGTAATAGATAGGTTTAAGATACATCAACCGCCTCCTTCTCTCTTATGGTACTTGCCGGGGGAGTGAAGATCTTTTATGCACCTAAATGTGCTTATATAGAAGAGGGTTTTTAGCTTTTGCATTTATGTATATGTGAGTTATTTGTTCCAATGTTTAACCGGTGGAACTGTTGCGCGCCCAGTGCAAGGTGAATGCCAATCATCTTGCGGCATAGGTGGGGCGTACCATGAGACGCATGGCCCAACTACTCGAGCGTGTCCCAGATGCATGATATGTGTAACGGCCAAGCTTGCTGACAAAGTATTATCCACTTTGGCCCGATCCATCTGGGCCATCGCAAAAGCTTTTGGGCCTCATGGTTTTTCCCCCTTTGGGCTTTAACCCAAAAGGCGTCTCTACAGTTGAATCTTAAGCTCACCCTCACGCGGCCCCTAACTTTCCCTCCCATTTTGATGAGGCGCTATGGGGTTTGCCAAAGACAAATTTCACAGCAAACCCCTTTGAGTTCAACGCGAGCGGTCCATGGGCTGTCACAACTTGAGTTCTGTTCAATTTCCCCTTGAAATTTTCCTAAGTAACTGTGGAATCAAACCACAATTCACAATCCAAAATGCATAGGTTTGAATATCTGCCAAGTCAATTTTAGTCCTAATGTCCACTCATTTGCTAACTCAGATTCTTGGTTTGCAAAGTTAATTACATAATTGCTTGATGGAAGAGGAGAAAATTTACCAAGTTACTAAGTGGTATAATCTGAAATATTGGTGTCTTTCTGCCAGCCCAACTGTTGAATGCCATTAACTTCTGTTTTACTATTTTTCCAGCAGTATTGACTTTCTGTTATTTGTGTTATTTGAGAGGAGGGAGGTAAGGGGGTAGTGTTCTTTTCTTTTCGTACAACCTGTAGCAAGTTGTAAACTGAGGCTTATTCCTCTAGCACTTTGCATGATATGGAGAAGAATTTCATGAAATAACCGCTACCATTCTGCTCATGTGTGGACACTTTTGTTGAATATATATCAGGTGTTGCTGAGGCTGTAGAGTGTGATCCATCAAGTCCCAATGGCACAGGCATTTCTTCTGCAATTGGTCACTTGTATCCAGATCCTGACTCTGTGCAATCAGTACCAGGAAGCACTCTTGCATCCCCAGCACTGCTTCAGTTTGCCAAGTCAAGAAAGTTATCAGTTGAGTGCTCTGATCCCAGAAAGTATGTTCGGCAGCATAGGGTCGAGTAGCATTTTTTTAACCAAATTATTTTGGGTGGAAAAGATTTCACTGCAGATCTTCAGTATGGTGTCCAATAAATCATCAATTAGCAGATTTTGTTTGCTGCAGCAGGCATTAATCCCTTGAACTTCACTGTGGATTATTGGCTGTCTAATTTGGAGCTATTTTATCCCTTTTATGACTGTACCCCATTGAGTCTACTGCAGTTATGGCGCTTGTTTTTGGGAGGTAGGGTGTAACATGCTCCCATGTTTTATAAATTTGAGGTTTTGATGTCTATAATTTTGAGAATTTTAGGATGATCTAACAAACTTGTCGTGAAGAACCAGATAAAGAACCTGGCCCACAGGATATACATTTGATGTGAACTGGTCGAAGTCTAAAAATCATTAGGAAGGATCCTCAATGGCTGCTCCACCAAACTTTGAAGAAGGACAATCAACCTATAGACCTCCCAGATTCAATGGTTAATACTATGGCTGGTGGAAGACCCGGATGCATGATTTTATGATGGCAGAAGATTCAGAGCTGTGGGACATCATTTGTGATGGTCCACATGTTCCCATGAAGAAACTTGAAGAAACAGGAGAATTGGTGCCCAAAGGGAGAAGAGAGTATAGCGACATTGACAGAAAAGCTGTAGAAAAGAACTATCATGCCAAGAAAATCTTGATGTACGGCATAGGACCTGATGAATACAACAGAGTATCAGCTTGTGATACTACCAAAGAAATATGGGAAGCCTTACAAACAGCACACAAAGGAACTACTCACGTTAAACAATCCAAGATCGACATGCTCACCACTGAATATGAGCTCTTCAGGATGAAGGATGATGAGTCCAGAGATATGCACACCAGATTCACCTCCATCATAAATGAGCTTCACTCACTTGGAGATGTCATTCCCAGAAACAAGCTTGTAAGGAAAATCCTCAGTGTTCTACCTGGGTCTTGGGAAAGCAAGGTAAAAGCCATCACTGAAGCTAAAGATCTACAGACTCTGACCATGGATGAGTTGATTGGTAATATGAAGACATACGAGATGAAAAGAAAGGAAGACAGTGAAAGAAGAGAGCCTAAGAAGGAAAAGAACCTGGTGCTTAAGGTTGAAAGTAGTGATTCAAGTGATGAAGATAGTGACATGGCCTATCTTACTAGGAGATTTCAAAAGATGGTTCGAAGAAATGGTGGTATACCAAAGTGGGGCAGTTCAAGTAAAACAAGGAACAAAGATCTCTGTCACAGATGTGGAAAGTCAGGCCATTTCATCAAAGACTGTCCACTCACATAACTGGAGCAACACAAGCAGAATCCTGACAAAGCAGGAAAAAGGAACCTGGTTCCAGATAAAAGATTCAATCGAAAAAGTGCTGCAGACAATATCGTTAAGCAGGCTCTTGCTGCTTGGGGAAACTCCTCGAGTGAATCCGAAAAGGAATTAGATGCAGAGGACAGCTCCATGATGGCAGTGGAAACTGAAGCAACGAAGTACGATTCACTGTTAGCGTTGATATCTCAATCAGATGATGATGATGAAGAAGATGAAGCCGATGAGGTAAACTTCAGGGATGTTCAGAGAAATCTGAAATCCAATTCTTCTAAGAAGCTAAGGTCTTTATCTAATGTCCTAATTAATGCCTATTATAGCCTTGAAAATGATAAAGAAATCCTGACCATAGAGCTAGGAGAGGCCGAACAATCTAGAGATGATCTAGTGGTCTGTGTAGTAGACTTAAATGAGACCATAGCTAATCTTGAACAAGAAAAGGAAGCCTTGAATGAAAAAATAACTAGTGTGGAAAATGAGAGAGACGATCTGATGGTAGCAGTTGTTGATTTAAAAGAAACAATAGAAGGCCTTAACAATGAGAAACACACCTTAAAAGAAAAAGTTGCATCTACTGAAGAGGAAAGGGATGATCTGTTAGTAATATGCACTGATCTAGAGGAACCATTGAGGGACTCAATAGAGAGCATAGGAATGTAAGTCTTGGGAAAGGGAAGGAAGTAGCCAGTGAGACGCACATCATGCTTGAAAAAGAGTTAACTGTTGTAAAAACCAGTCTCTGCAGTGAACTCGAGAGGAATCAGCAACTCCAAGCTGAGTTGGAGAAAGTAAGAGATAATCTTGAGAAATCCCTGAAGTGGACCTGGTCCTCAAATGCTGTCACTACCATGTATCTCAACAATAGTGGGAACAAGCAGGGCATCGGGTTCTAAAGGGAAAAAACTCCCTACAACCCGCACAGCAACTATGTCAATGTACCTGATAACTGGCTATGTACCCACTGTGGGAACAATGGGTATTTTTAAAAAAATTGCTAGGCCAAGGTTCAGTCTGCTCAGAAGAACAAAGTGTTTACTGATAGAGTGACTACTAACAAAGGACCAGGTACCACTCGCAAAAAGCGGATGCTGCCTGCATGGACTAGGAAATCCCTTATTCATCCTTTTATAATAACAAGGGACCCAAACTAGTTTGGGTTCCTAATCTAACCCTTGATGTGCATGAGCAAGGAACAGTGAGAGGAAGCGGACTGCGATGGACTATGGACACTGGATGTTTAAAGCACGCAGCTGAAAACATCATGAATTTCTTCTCACTGAAAGCCCTGGAGGAAGGGAATGTATCTTTGAGAAGGAAGTAAAGGGTACATTCTCGGTGAATGAAATGGTAGAAAGGTTCTTTCGGCACTCAAGTGGGAACGAGCACTATGTGAATGGACTAAAAAAATGCAGTCACCAATCTGATAACTCGCCAAGTGGTCTCAATGGACAAAGGAAACAAGAACATTCACTCCTACTAGTTATGAATCTCCACAAACTGGCGGTATGAGATGAGTGAAGTCCCAACCATGGCATGAAGGATTGGTATAGCAAACTTCTCACCTCCGAATAAATTAACTCAGCTGGACCTGGTCCGTGGTTTGCCAAACACAAGTGTCACCTGGACATGAGTTCAAAAAATGATGGAGGAGGAGGAGAAGGGATTGTGCACAATTTCTCAACACCAAGGACTTCACAGCAAAATGGTATAGCTGACAGAAAGAATGAAACTGGAAAATGCTGCATGGACAGTGCTCATCGCCTATGGAATCGCCAAGAAATTCTGGGTGAAAGGAATGAATACTGCTCTCTACTTTGAGAACAAGTGTCGGACCAGGTCCCTCGTGAATCAAAATCCACCAGGAACTGCCAAATGGAAAAAAATGCCTTGTTTTTGACAACAAGAAGGATCATCTTGGGAAGCTCAATGCGAAAAAGATGAGCGAAGGAATCCTTCTGGGTTACAATCCACAAAATAAGGCCACAAAGTCTCCAACAAAGGGCATACTAAATGGTAGGGGGTGCTCATGGGGTATTTAACAAGACACTTTCCCTTGCCAAGAAAGAAACGATGATGATCAATATGATGAACCAATCCTGTCTCTGGGAAGTATCTGAGGCTTCAAATAGGGAGGATGATAAAGTGACTAAGATGAAGGAGACTGGCGAAAGACAATGCAACATCATACTCCCCGTCTCACAAAGAACCTGGTTGTCTATGAAAAAGGAAAGCATTTTTGGAACGGTTCACTTGTCGTGGTTCATGCCTCATCCCTTTAGAGACAATGAAGCAAGACTCAATGGCCTCATTAACAACTGAAGAAGAGTTTCAAAAACCAAGAGGATCAAGCACATTGAAGGGTGAGATCATCTTTTGAGGATCAATATAAAGAAGGAATTGATCAGTGGAAAGCATTGCAGAACAGAAGACCAAACTCCAGATATCTGCATCAAAGCCTCAAGTAGAGAACGTTATGGATAGATCAAGGTGAAGATGGGGTCACAAGAGTCTGATGAAGAACCTGATCCTCCATCTGTTGGCTGTGTAAGACACCGTCAGGTAAAGGTAGCAAAAGTATTTTCTGACCAAGCCTAACTCACATCAATACCGTTGCAGGTAAACACGTATGACGATCATAGAAGTCAAAGGTACAGTTATGAACTGCGAGAGAAGAGCTGCTAAAACCTTGTTCAAAAGATTGCTCTGGCATCAGGTTCCTGTAACTCAAGTTAGTAGTAATGTGCTTAATTATGCATGCCCTCTCTAAACAAAAATAAAAAAAAATTGTAACTCAACTGCCACATCATCCGACCTTTCAACGTCTGCGTGTCATGTCCTGTCTTTCAAATCCTTTCATCCCCTCTGCACGGTAACACTTCCCCACAAACCTACCGTCATTTTCAGAACTATTCAGAACCTGTTTCACTCTCCACTCATCATTAGCCCTTCCTCCAATAAAACTTTCTTTCTCTCTCACGGCAAGTCATGAACCTTCTTCTCCTGTGTATAGCTAGGATCTTCTCCTCATCTCTCTTTTTCTCTCCCTAGTCGTATACCAAGTACTCATCTAATGGCGATCGAACAATCATCTCATTCTCCCACCATTGACACCGCTTTCATTCCATTACTATCCTTAAAATCATCCCCAGAGCGTCATTATTTCGCGCCTTCTACCACCTTACCCACTCCTAGCTCCTCCTCCACTCCTACAGTTTTTCCATTTTTGAAAAACCTTGTTTATCATTATTTTGAGAATCCTGTGTCTAGTCAATCCTACGATCTCATCAAAGACCACACAGGAGGTTGTACTCCTCAAGTGTCAGAAGCCCCTGAGGAGGATCCTGATCAGTATCTGAACTCCTCCATGTTGGATTCAGTGACTCTCAAGGAGTCACCAGAAAAAGGAAGTAGCTCATAACATCATGGCTATAGCTGCTGAAAGTCTAATGAATGAAGGAGCTTATCTCTCGTCTGAGTATCAGGGGGAAGAAATTCCATTCCTAGGAAATATAAGAACCACAGAACTCCTCGAGTCCTTGGCCATGAGATATTCCCAGAAAAGCCTTCTGATGAACCCGATTCTCTTTCATGCAAACTCACTCTTGCACCTCCTATTCACTCCATCTCTTAGAGTTTTCCTCCAAATCACTCACTATCAGGTCACTACAGCAAAAGAGTTCCAAGTCTTCATTTCAGAAAAGTAACAAGAGTGTCAAGACAAGAAAAAAGAGGAAAATGAATCCAAAGGATTTCATCAAGAGTGTGTTAGTAGACCAAATAGACAAAGATGCTTCCAAGGAACTTGGTTCCTCAGTACAACAATCTATGACAACTCAACAATCTATAGAAAAGGCATTCGCTGAAACTATTGAGAAACAGAAAGGGTCATCTGTGAAGTACAACAGCATGTCTAAACGGAATCAAACTGAGCTAGTCGTGTCTGAAGACAATACTGTGGGGATAGCAAGCTGGAAAGGAAAATCTGCCGAAGGATGTAGCAAACGAAAAAGGGAAACTGTTAAGGAACCTGGTTCAATAAGGTCCATGACCTGTGATGGTGGTCTTTGGAAGCAGAAATTAAGAACTCAAAAAGTGTTGTGGGGTCGTACATTTGATCCAGCAATTTCAGAGATGACATGCATGAGACAAATTCTGGAGATTGTGGAATTTCAACAATGGGAACACCTGTTTGAAGAGAGAATGTCTCTGGTGTACGAAGATGCAGTACAAACTTTTTACGCATCCCTTTTCACTGTTGAGGGGGATCACATTTGTGTGCTCGTAAATGGAGTAGACATTGTACTCGACGCTTCAACATTGGGAAAGTTTCTCAGAATTCCGTGTGAAGGTATGAACTCAGTTAAGGGTGTCTGTAGAGTAAACTTTCGGAGAGCCATCATGAAAGAACAAGCTATTCAACAGGGGGAACAGGTGCATAAGAAGGTATTGCTTCCTGAGTACCAGCTTCTCTTTGAACTGGTCAATAAAGTGCTCCTACCCCGCTCTGAGAGGCGCTCTATTGCTACAAGATCGGACATGGTCCTAATGGAAGCGCTTGACGAGTTTGTCCCAATCAAATTGCCAGCCATCATGATTGATTATATGCAGAAGGTGGCAAATTTTAAGGGTGGAAATCATGGTTTACCTTATGGCTTTCTCCTAACTCAGGTGTTCAGATTCTATAAGGTCCCCTTAGGGAATCCCAGAGTGGGCACAGCAAGCAGACCTTCTCTAAGACCACTCTAGAACGATGTGAATGCATAGAAAGAGTTGGTGAAAGCATCTCGACCATTTCTCAGCTGATCAATGCTCAAAATGTAGCCTCTGAGGAAATAAGAAGGCTGAGGGCTCGAAATGCCATACTGGAAACTCAGCTCAGTCAAGCAGCTAAAGGACCTGATTCTGTAAATGAAGAGGTTGCACGACTGACAGAGGAAAATGAGAGACTTCGGGCTGAATTACTTGAAGAACAACTGTCTGCAAATGCCAGACTGGACCTGGTTCTCAAAACCATTGTTGTCTCTTCCTCTAAGCCTCCTTCCTTTAGTGTCCCCTAGGATCCTCTTTGTGTCAAGCTATATTTGCTCCAACATCCTGTGGTTGCTGTTTTACTTTTGTTTGCTTGTTTTTTTTTTTTTGTGATGGCATGATTGAACTTAACCATTACTGCTCCTGACTTGCTCAGTCCAATGTAAACATTAATGAAACAGCTCCCTTTTCGTTGCTTGTACAATATTGTGTTCCTCTGGCTTCTCTTTTCTGTCATGTTGTGTGCACATATGTGGCATGAGCTAGCTGTGTTAGACTTCTTTATGCTTATTACCTGCTTGTGATCTTCTCAATAATTGTTCTTTTAGTGATGCCAAAAGGGGGAATAGTAGTGTGTAGCTGAGGGATTAAGGGGGAACTATCAACTCTGCGATTAAGGGAAAATCACAAAAGGGAGATCCGAGATTAAGGGGGAACTTCGTGTAGTTCTGGCATCTCATCTGGTTATTGCTGCTCTAAACAAATATTGTCCATGCCTAAGTATGTCATCATCAAAAAGGGGGAAATTGATGGGTTTTCAATGTCTTAGCCTTATACTTCTTATGTTTAGATGATCTAACAAACTTGTTGTGAAGAAGCAGATAGAGAACCTGGCCCACAGGATATACATTTCAAGTGAACTGGTCAAAGTTTGAAAATCAGCAAATGGATGAATGACCACAGGGAGGAACACAATAGGGACCTGGTGACCTGGTCCCTTAGGGTTCTCCGACACAAGCAAGTCAGTGACTGTACGCAATCAATATAAAGAGGAACACAACAGGGACCTGCTCCCTCTGGGTTCTCTGACAGAAGTACAAGTCAAGTGCACAGCTGGAACGTAGCAGAAGAAAGTAACCATCTAGCAACTGTCATAGAAGAGGAACACAACAAGGACCTGGTCCGTTGGTGTGTCCTGACAGAAGTACAAAGTCCACTATCCAGCTGGAACGCAACTGCCCAGAAAGGCTGTGCAGACAGTACAGCAGTCACTTCTCATTGGGATGAAGCGTACACCAAGAGTTGACATCACTATCCATTGTGCTTTCTTTTGTGATAAAAGAACCTGGTGCAATACACACCATTCTTTGTGAATTCAATGATATTCTCTCAAGAAGCAAAAGTATTTTATCCGGCATTGAAGTCACTGGTGTTTTAAGAACAAGATGACAACTCCACTAAGGATCAGTTTCTAAAAGAGTTTATGTACATCCGTAGTTGAGTTGTAATCTTGTTATTTGTTCGTCATTGTATTTCCTAGTTTGCTTTCTTAGAAGCGCTGTCTTAGGAACAAACCAAATTCGTAAACTTCTGAGTTTATGTTGTGACTAGGGATAGTCATAAGTTTAAATCCTTTGTAACTAGGAGAGTTATAGAGTGGCTTGTGGTGGTTGCATCACAAGTTAGTTTGAAATCTTTGCAATAGGGTTTTTGCAAAGTGGCTTGTAATAGGTAGATTACAAGTTAGTAGAGTTAAAAGCCTACAAGAGTAGGTCGTGGTTTTTTGATCCCCTTGTGTGGGATTTTTCCACGTAGAAAATCTCTTGCCTTCTTTACATTCAGTCTTTACTGCATTCTACGTATCATCTCATAGAGGACCAGGTACTCTATAGTTTGGTGGACTCACATAAACTAACATAGACCATGATCACGATTTTAGTATTGTCAAGACGGACTGGTTCTCGACTATCCATTCTGTAGTTTGATGGTACACTTGTGTTTTGAGTTTCTCGTTGACTGCGGTTTACTTCCCTTTTGATGGATGCGTCGAACGCTTTCCCTCTCTTTCTCTGTCTGCTGTTAAATCCTATTTTAGCTAATATGCTACAAAATTAGGACTGGTTCCTGTCTAGGTTAAGAATGGTAAAAATTGATTGTATTGAGACTGTCCAGTGATGCTTTTCTGTATTACTAGTATCTGGGCACGTGCCTTGCACGTGTATCCCATATCAATATTCACATAATGTATATTTATAGTAATAAATTTATGTATAAATATCTAAAAATTCGATTGAGCTATAAATTTAAAATTAAATTAAACAAATATTAGCATTAGTACATATCCTTAATAATGGTAAATTTGCTGCCATGTGACAAGTAAGCCACAGGTTCAAGCTGTGAAACAACCTCTTGCAGAAATGCAGACTAAGATTGCGTATGATAGACCTTTGTGGTCCTGTCCTTCCCCCGACCTTGCGCATAGCGGAAGCTTAGTGCATCGAGATGCCTTTTTTTTTTACATATCCTAAATACGACCTCTGATATATTTTTTAATCGTTATCCTATCAATTAAAAAATTTCGCTGTTAACCTTTGTACATGAGACCATGCACAACTACACTCTTAGCAATTTCAATTCACTTTTTATTTCAAAATCCACTACCTTATCAAAATCAGAGAATATAGTATTGTTAATCATAAGTGTAAATTAAACTTCACAGGTGTAGCAAATAAAAGAATAAGTTTAAAAAATAAAACCCGATTTTATCTTCTTGCATATAACCACTCGATTTGTCACTCTATAATGTTGCAAAAGTAAAATCATCAAATTGATAGCATTCTGCATTCTTTGTCAATAGAAACAAATTTACGGTGACATTTATGCACTTTATTGACATCCAAAAAAAGATATAATAGTAGTATACTATGATAAAACCTAAATACACATTGGACAACACAAATGAAAAAAAAAAACTCAAATTATATTGCACACCATTAAAATTTCCTAATTAGATTTGTCCTAATTCCTCTACAACTCTTCATGCTAATACCTTATAGAAATTAACTTGTTTGGATAAAAGGCATAAAAATTCATCAACACTATTGTTTTTTTCGTCTGTCGGAATTTCATCTCTAATTTTTTACCTATGAGCAATGGAGAGAGAAGAGAGAATGTGGTAATGCTCGAATCCAAACTTCTCATGTGAGAATTTGAGGAATTGCAATGCATATCTCAATATAGACCAAATTCATTCGATATATTAAAGCAAAATCAGATTATTGATATGAAATGTTGCAAATTATATCTGACGATGGTCATTCAACATAGACCAAGTTTAGCACAATAGTGATAGAGTTGGTTCACAACTTGTGCTATCTACATGTATTTCTTCAACTGTATGACTTGCCATCTGATCATTGAGCGGTATATCAGCTTAGCACTGAAGCAACTTCTTTTTATGGGTTCAAGTGATTTTTTACTGCTCCATATCCATCTTTCATAGAAATATTTGGAGAGATATAGCGAGATTTATATGGGACTATAGAAACGCATCAAAAGTCTCCACTTTTATCTCCATGCCCATATCCACTGCCATTGTTGAGATATTTCAGGTTTAGTGGGTTTTGTCTTTTTATATAACAATGTGCATCAAACATAACTGTTGCTATTCCATCTGGAACATTCCCATAAAGCAAACATTTCAATGAATCTAGTTTGGAATTCCAAAGGAGCATTAAGCAGTTACTCCCTTATACTAATTAATTAAGAGTAGTGGAAAAGACATAGCAATATTATCAACCAATTAATATTCATTATGGAGTGCTCGGTCTGTTTATTGTAGTAGTTTTCAAATAGGTGATGATTCTCAAGAGCAGAATACGGACAAGAAATTGAAGAGACAAAACGCCCTTATCATGATTTAGGCTATTTATTACGAGTCCCTTTACCTTTTTATACATTTGTGTTTATATTGGAAGAACAGTTATACTAAAGAGTATAATAAGAAATTATTTATTTATTTACTAAGGGTATTAAAGTCCAATAATTTTTTGTGGATATTTTAGTAATTTAACTTTTAACTTGGGGGCTTCCCACTTTTAGTATAACTAGTCTCTCCAACGCACGTATATCCTGAATTATGTAATACACGTCTGCATTAATAATGTCTTAAAGCAAAGTTTTGAACAAATGATTATCCATAAAAAAATTAAAGCACAAGTGAATGATCAATAAGGACCATTACAATCTAATACTACGAAGATAAAAAATAAATACATGTAGACTAAGATAAGCATCACAATTAGACAGCTATTACATATTGTTCCCACTATCACATCCATAGACAGATGGCTCTATAAATATAATTAGTGTTAATGCTGTAAGAAAGTATGACCTAAGAAATGAAGTTCCTAATAGAACTTATAAGACTATGGTAATAAATAATTATGCAATAAGCTACGTCACACTCATACTCATATAAGTTGGATTGTATCATCTTTAGCTTCAAAATGACATAAAATGATGGTCCTTTTCAAGGCAAAGAATATGGCAAATAAAAAAATTAGGGGGCTCAAGAACAGAAACTCTAGGAAAAATATTCCCTCAAGACATCAATAACTGTAACATATTCATGACTATACGCTCAAATATCTTTTTACTTCATCAATTACCATCGCCTTCTCGTTCATAATTTTTCTTCTCATTCTTTATCAATTATTTCTCTTCTTTTCCTGTTTAAGAGTGATAGAATGCCTTCTCAACTCATTGGTTCTTTTACCCCTTGGCAGTAAGTAATGATAATGATCCGCAGTTTGTTCACAAATTTAAGAATTCTTCCAAAAAATTTCGTCTTTCTCATGTTGTTCAATGAAATAGGAGACATTTTCTTTCAAATTTTCTGTCTTTCTCGATTCCATTGCACCGCTCAAGTGCCATAGGTCAGTTTATTTTAGTAATTTCTTATTGGCGGAAGAATAACAACTAATATTCACATCAGTCGTTTAAAAATATTTATGCATCAAACAAATTTTATCATGCACATATTGTGTAAACCTGACTGTATGGGTCCAAATTTGGCAACCAAGACAGCAGCCAAGTAAGACGTGGGTCGAGGTTAGCATAACACAACGTCTGATGGTCGTCGTGACAAAGGACGACAACCAGGAGCGGTCAGTCGGAACGAGATGTTAACGATAGTTTAGACTTAGAAGGAGACAGTAAGAATATGCTTTTCGAATATTCTTTATGTTGTACTGTTTAGGGTTTCTTGGGAAATTGTCCCTTATAAATAGGAAGAGTTAGCAAAGAAGAGAGGATCCGAAGGAGAGAGACAAAAAAACACTTTGTAAAAGATCTATCTGATAAAATATACTAAAATGGCCTGATGCATTGATTGCATAACTCAAGTATACTACATTGTTGTTCTATATTGACAAGATCCAAAGATTCCTCAATAAACTCATATATCTTCTCTTTTCGTACTGCTGTCAAGGAAAGAGGCTTTTCGAAAGATCTCGATAATTGGGTAGCAACTTCCTTTGATTATGCTGATCGCATTTACTTAGATTGATTGCGCATTTATGTTGTTGCGTTTATGAGCATTTAATCAACTCAAACATATTAGCTAACGTCATTCATCTTGTCTACTTCATCTATCGTTTGGTCTAGATTTTATTACTCTCAACTAAGATTCACCCCTCTTCTTATCATAAATTGGTTTAATCAAAGGGTTTAACACTTTTTGGCCAAACACTGACCAAGTATCTTTTAAACATCACAAATCAAAAAATATAATAATAACTATTTTAGTTTATGAGAGAATGTGTAATATTATTCGGCTAATGCACATGCTATACGCATAAATTTTTTTTTTTTTTTTTTTTGGCTTCTCTGCAAGTAATCCCAACTATAAATTATTTTTGGAGACAAATCTATTGTTTTGTCTTGTTCATATAACATAATTGGAAGGTTGGATGACTTTTTCTTTTAAAATGGTCGATACTCTTAACAAACAATTGGGGGGCACCTTCATGTAGGGCACTATCTTAATTATTAGAGTTTGGAAAAAGAAAAAAAAGAGACCACACTTGGCCTTTGAATTAACTGTCGTAAATTCTAATTCGGTCCTATCATATACACATCCTAATTAAGTTGTAGTACTATCACATGAATAATTGCCATATCACTATACTATTTCCAACTACGACAGAAAATCTATGACAATAGAGAAAATGAAGTGCATGAAAATTCAAAATCAATTAAACTTTAATAATCTTCAAAGTATAACAATTTTTTGAACTTACAATCAAATTTGTGAGAAATAAGCAAAGGAATTAGCCGAAAGAATAAATAGATGGATAGCAGCGATGACGAAAATCTAAAAACAAAATTTAGTAGCATTGTTTAAGACTTTAAGTCTCGAGATGCCAAACCCACTATTGTACCATCTCTCACAATTCGTACCCATTCAATAACATAAATCTCTTCAACCACTAATAATAATTAACACTCCGTTCAAATATTCAATACACAATTCCTGAGGAGCTAACTTAAGAAATTCGGATTCCAAAAATTGATTCCATATGAAAAAATACCAAAAGGCATATATATCATCCAACCATAGATTCCAGCCAAGTTTGTGAAGGAGTTGTAAGAGGCCAAAACAACGTTAGAAGCAGGGGCTTTTTAAACAGAGTGTAAAGGTTTGCGTGTATTCGTAGTATGAAGGTTTGTGGCCGTTAATGATTGTCTACGAAGGATTGTGTCGGTTTGTAGGCGTGGATTTTAGTTAATAAGGTAAATAGGTATTAATTAATCAGTGGGGTATTTAGGTAAATAATAGGGATATTTTAGTAAATTAACTTTTAAGTTAAAGGTTTCCTGTTTTTAATATATTGTAGATTGTAGATGTAGATATGTAGATATAGATAATGGGGGTAGGGTTATTTAAGTAATTTAACTTTTAAGTTAGGAGCTTTCTGTTTTTAATAAAAACTAGTCTTAGGGTACGTGTATTTATATTAAGGGGTACACAATTTTAAAAATCACGTATAAAAATAAAATTTTAAAAAGGGTAAGTTCTTAAAAATAATGAATGCTAATCTCATTTATCTAGCTCAATGGAAAAAAGCTTCCTCCACAAAAGTCCTTATATGCCTTATTGTGATTTTAAACTTATTTTCTTTTACCTAATACTGAAAACGAATAAATCAAAAAAATCTTTTACGAAAATAAATTAAAAATTTAAATCGTTTGGTATTTTAGAGATTTGAAAATTAAAAAAAAAATCGATAGGTAATGATGCAAGGTCTAAATTACTAATGTTGCCTTAATATTTTACAAAATAATTTAATATAAAAAATATATAGGGAGCTATCATGTGTTTGAAATGAAGGTGAAAAGAAACAAAAAAATTAATACCAATTCATTCATTTAAGAATACATTTTATCTACTACTGTTTTATTATTATTGATTTAAGTTTATATTTTTACCAATTTGACTTTTAATACTATTGAATAATTATTTTGTTTTATTTTTACATCGTTAACTACCAATGCTCTTCTTATAAATACAATTTTATGTAGCCTAGTAGTTTTTCAACTTGAAAAATAATTTTTACTTATATAATTAATTTGGAAATAAATTGAATTGGATACTTTTAATTGCTAATTAGTTAATTAATTTAGACATTAATTATTTTCTCCCAACTTTAAAGGAAATAATTTTTTGTTGATTCAAATTCATATTAGCTCATCTAAGCTTTAAATATTTTAATTTTGCAATAATTTTATCCAAGCATTTATAACGTGGAAAGTTCCTTTTACCATTTGAAGTTTTAATTAATATTAGTTTAGATAAAGTTGAATTTAGTTAGATATTTTTAATGATATAATTTAAATACTTAAATATTTGAGTTTGTACATTATTCACGAATAACACATCTATCATTTTAGAACTTGCAAATTTTCGTTAAGTTTTATATTATAATGCAAACACATATTTTAAATAATATTATTTTATTTTAAATTTTTAGTTTTAGCAAAATATCGTTCATCTTTTTTACCTTTATAAATTAATTTCACATTAGATATGTTCCAATATTTATAGCTTTAAAATTAAATTAAAAATTATTAAATATTTTCTTATTTAAATTAGGTAGAAATTTATAATATTTAGAATTTTAAAGTTCATTAAAATTTTACCTTATAAAACTATCTCTTTAAAGAAATAATTATAGATTTCGGTCTTATTTCCTTGTTGGAATCCATAACTTAACGTGAAAGGAACTTAAAAGGGAGGTGTTATTACTTGGACTAATTTATACAAAATTTTGAGGTAAAATCTTACTCAATCTCAAACTCTTAAATATTAGGAGTTCTACATAGATCAAATAAGAATAAATTTAATAAGAATAAATTTATTTGATCTCCAAATCCTAAATATTAGAAAAATAATTAATTACAATCTTGTCCAATGTGAACACTATTTTTAGGGGGCAAAAAAGACGAACGACATTTCGCTAAGGGCCTTCGTACTTTTAATATAGTATAGATAGATATAGATATAAATATATGATCTGTATTTCTGTGTTTCTTGATTTTGCTTAATGTCTTTGATGTGATACTAGTTGGGAGAAAATTGACTACACAAATTTTCTGTATTATGGTTTACCTTTATAGTTCTTAGATAAGATTGTCTGGCTTTTAATACAATGTTGTTTTTTCTTTTACAGTCGTGCACTCCTGCAAAAAAAGGTAATTCTTTCATTCTCATAGAGCCCAGGTAATCAATTTCTTACCTTGTGCTCTGGGATCTTGGAATTTCTTTTCGGTTCGTCATAAAGCAGCTGCTATTCCTACTGATGATGGTCGATGGACTAGAATGTGAAATGCTTAACAATCAGGATTATTTTGTATTTACTCAATGCATACAAAATAATTCACAGTCAGAGTGGACGTTGCACTTAAAAATTCACAGTCAGTGTGCCAATATGTCTGCTTTTGGTCAAGTCAACTTGCTTGATAGGTTGTATAATTGACCCAAGGCTGAAGCAGAGTATCCTATCATTGAATGATGGATTACCTCTTTGCAACTATATATAATGGTCTTCTTACAAAATATAGATGATGACCAATTTATACTTGGTATAAGAGAGGATCAATATAATTGGCATCTCAAAGTCGTTAACCAACTTGTGAGCGCGCTGGATATGACAACATGGGATGGTGTTCGTTTGTACGGAAGGAAACATGGGATAATTTTCTGATTCACTACAGTCAAGTTTTGAATGATTATTTGTTTCTAATGTTACAACTATTTGATCATGTGTGTCATCCGTGATATTTGAAAAATGAAGTAGCATACTACATTAATATTTGTCAAAAAAATGGACCAAAAAGAGGAGAATGTGCAGCCATCGTGTATTTTTCCTTTAGAAATTGCATACATATTTTGTTTACGGGTTGCATGCTCCTTGAGTGCTTCTTTATTTATCACATTTACTTAACTGAAAAAAGTAACCTATTCCTCGAGAACTATTTTGTTCTTTGCATTAAAAACGTATACACCTATCACTTCTGTACATAATGATTCATGCATATAGTTGTAACTCGGAAGCCAGACATTCTGCAGCTTGTTTAGTTAATTGTATTCTATTTGAAGAAAAATTTTCTGTAGCTTAATTAGTTGAAGTACAACTTGTATTACACATGGTGAATTTGGAAGGACAAAAAAGAAAATATAGTTCCTGTAAGTTTCCAAGTTGGCCAAATGGATTTGTGATACTCTATACGAGACAGGTATGTTGTACTACAATAAATTTCAATCGGGGATATATATGTATCTTTAAGATACTGAAACGATTACCATTGTTGGTATCAAACCAGTAACGTTTTATACAGTCTAAATCTTCTAATCTATACTTTTCTCTTTATCCAAAAATTGACTCTAGCTTTTTACATTGTTTTTGTCACGTTGGGAGGTGAAGCATTTGAAAAAAATGGCCAGAGTTGAACTTAGGGGATACATAAATTCAGGAAGCCTTGGTGATCTTGAAATATTTTGAAAATTGCATTTAAATATTTTAAATAGTATCGGAAGCTATTTTTTTTTTATCATATAAGTTAAATAATATCAGAAGATATGTTTTTTAGATTATATATTTGATGAATCGGAGCGATATTTGCACTGTTTTGACTGTTGTGAAATCTATGGGGAACATTGTGGTTTTTGTTAACTGATAAAATCGAAGAGAATTTGATGAAAAGAATCGAAGAAAACCCTATGTTCTTAGTCGGTGGAGAGAGACCATCGGGTAAATAAAAGAGGGAAAATGAATGTTATTTCTCCTGTTCGACCCATAGGTCTATTAGTATGTACAAAGTTAATTAAACCGGACATGGGCCGGGTCCTAGTGTAAAGAAAATGAAACAGCCCAACTCTAACTATACAAAGCAGGCCCAACTATGCAAAGCAGGCCCAACTATCCTGGATCTGTAATAGTCCTACTATTATCACCCCCCCCCCCCAAGCTGGAGGGTGAATACACACCCAGCTTGCACAAGAGCATGTGATGAGGAACACCCGTTAAAGACTTTGTCAAAACATCAGCAAGCTGGTTAGCAGAAGAAACATGACTAAGAGTGATAATCCCAGAAGAAAGGACATCTCGCACATAGTGGCAATCAACTTCAGTATGTTTGGTCCTTTCATGGAAGACAGGATTCTTTGCAATGTGGAGGGCAGCATGACTGTCACAATAGATGGGAACAGGTGTGGAAACAGAGATAACATATCAGCTAGCAACCGTATGAGCCATACAACTTCAGCAACAACCTTCCTTAATGCCCTATATTCTGCCTCAGCAGAAGATAAAGAAACAATAGGTTGTTTCTTAGATTTCCAGGAAATAGGAGAGTCACCAAGCATGACATAAAACCAGTAACAGATCTTCTAGAAATGGGGCAGGCAGCCCAATCTGAATCAGCATAAGCTTTCAAGGAAAAGTCAGAAATGGCTTTCAACAGAATACCCTGAGCAGGGTCATTGAGAAGATATTTGAGAATATGGAGACCAGCAAGCATGTGAGGCACTTTTGGAGAAGCGAGAAATTGGCTAAAATGTTGTACGGAATAGGAGATGTCTGGCCTTGTGTGTTGAAGGAAATTCAACTTACGAATTAATCTTCTATAGAGGGTAGGGTCAAGAAGATGGTCTCCAGAATCAGGGGTTAACTTGATATGAGGATCAAGAGGTGTAAGAACAGGTCATACATCTAGACATTTGTAATCAGAGAGAAGATCCTTAGTGTACTTGTGCTGATTGATGAGGAACCCCTGATCAACCTTAAGGACCTCAAGCCCCAGAAAATAATGTACTGAACCAAGATCCTGGGTCTTGAATTGATTATCAAGGAATGACTTCAGATTAACCATTTCATCATCATCATTACCAGCCAACAGAAGATCATCCACATAGACAGCTAGGAGAACAATGGAAGAAGCAGTGATCTTGGTGAAAAAGGAAGAATCATTTTTACTGGGACAATAGCCTCTGGACACAAGTGACTGAGAAAGTTTGGCAAACCATTGCCTAGAAGCCTGTTTCAGCCCATATAATGGCTTCTTCAACTTACAGACTAGAGGTGGATCATTGGAGGTGGATGCAACAGTTAAACCTAAAGGGATCTTCATATAAACTTCCTCATGAAGATCACCATGAAGGAAGGCATTGTTGACATCCATTTGATGGACAGTCCAATCATGTTTAACAACAAGAGTAAGGAGACATTTGATAGTGGTAATCTTGACAACAGGACTGAAAGTCTCAAAATAGTCAATACCTTCCTTTTGTGTATCGCCTTTTATTACTAGTCTGGCCTTGTATTCAATGGAACCATCAGACCTTTGTTTGATCTTGTATACCCACTTACAAGGAATGGCTTTCTTCCCTGGTGGAAGAGGGACTATATCCCAGGTAGAATTGGCATCAATTGCCTGAAACTCTTTATGCATAGCTTCCTGCCATGCAGGATGAGGAGCAGTTTGGTGATAATATTGTGGTTCAGATGGTAAAGTGACAGAAGGCAAAACAGAGGAACAAACAAAGTCCTTTAGATATGCTGGAGTATTGGAGATTCTGGTGGATTTTCTAAGATGTGGTTGTTGTGTTGTGGGAATGGGTGGAGGAGATGAAGAAAGCGGAGAAAGAGGAGTAATGGAGGAAGTAATAGGAGAAGAAGTTGTAGGAGAAGGAGAAGTAGATGAAGAAGTTGTAGGAGAAGGAGAAGTAATAGGAGAAGAAGTACTAGGAGAGGAAGTTTGAGAATCTACAAATGGATATGAAAAGGAAGGGAACCTAGAAGATGATGGGAAGAGTGATAGGGAAAAATGTGTTCATGAAAAACCACATCTCTGGAGTAAAAAACAGAATGGTTATCCAAATTTAACAATTTGTAACCTTTCTTCCCTAAGGGGTATCCTATAAAAACAGATGGAAAGGCTCTGGGCTGAAACTTGTCTCTTTTAACCTTTGGTACGGTTGCATAGCACAAACATCCAAAATTTCTTAAATAATCATAATTGGGTGAATGTCCATGAAGTTTGTGGAGATAAATTGTGTAATACTGTGGAAGGACACCTATTAATAAGGTAGCTGGCTGTGAGAACACAATCACCCCAATACTTGATTGGAAGTTTGGATTGAAACAGTAATGCTCTAGAGGTTTCCAAAAGGTGTTTATATTTTCTTTCAACCACACCATTTTGTTGAGGAGTATGGGGAATAGTAGTTTGATGAAAGATGCCAAATTCAGCAAAGAAAAGTGAAGCTTTAGATCTAGAACCAAAGTTCAAAAGCATTATCTGATATTATATTTTGTACATGGAGGTTGAAATGAGTCCTAACCATCAAAACAAAGGCTTTGATGATATCAAAAGCATTGCTTTTACAAGAAAGTAGATGTATCCAAGTTACCCTTGAAAAATCATCTACTATGGTTAAGAAATATTTAAAACCATTATAAGTCTTAATGTGATAAGGACCCCACAAGTCAATGTGAACCAGTTGAAAAGGTTTAACAGTTTTGATGGAACTGTCTGAAAATGGGAATCTTTGTTGTCTAGCTAAAGGACAGACTAGACAATCAAAGGATTGCTTGGAAGACAATTTATCAGACAAGAATTTAATAGATTTCATTCTGTGAAAAGGCATATGTCCTAACCTTTGATGCCAGAAAAGGTCATTTTTATTAATGGAACAAGCAGGATCACAAGTAGATGTATAAGCACTGTAATCACACAGAGAAAATGATGCTTTACTTACAGTATTATTCACATGTAGAATAGATTGAGGCAAAGTAGCTAATCTTTTATTGGAAATGACATTTATAGATAAAAAGGAGTTTGGTAAAGTAGCTTCAGATGCAATGACATAGAGTCCATTCGCTGCTCTACCAATTTCCAATGGCCTCCTCAGAGAAGGGCCCTGTAAATGACAGAAAATTTTAGTGAAAAAAGCTGTGCAATTTAGTTGATCAACTAACTGAGGCACAGAGATTAAATTGAATTGAAATGAAGGCACTAAAAGAACTTTGGACAAAACCAAGTCATTACATAGATGTAAAGAACCAGTGCAATGAACCTTGACTTTATATCCATTTGGAAGTGTAACAAGAAAAGGAAAAGGTAGAAGTTGGATGTTATGCAAAGGTGTTTATTAGGAGTCATGTGGTTAGTTGCACCTGAATCTAAGATCCAGGTGTTAATTTTTAAATCTGAAATACAAGATAGGGCAAGAGAATAAACAGCAAGACTACAAACCACACCTGCACAGGCAGCCATAGCACCATCATTCTTGGTTGGGTCCTCAGAAGATGAGGAAAGATAAGATTGCTGAAATAAGCTCATGAGATGTTGATACTGCTCTTTGCTGAATCCATGGTTGGGATTCATATTCTCAGAAGAGTACTGAAGTTCTGAAGCAGAAATATCAACCTGAGTGCAGGCAGCAGACTTTCTTCCTCTAGTGAACTTGAAATCACTCGGAAATCCATGTAGCTTATAGCATTTTTCTACAGAATGCCCTGGCTTTGCAGTATTTGCAAACAAGATTTCCCTTCTTGGGATCAAAACTAGCTTTTTATGTGTAAGGTCTGGATCCATTGTTGAATTGAGTAATGGTATTGTTGGATTGAGTAGAGGCAGGAGAAGACTTCACATAGAAGGAAGCTGATTCTGATGCAAAAGGAGTCCCAGGAGATTGAATTTCTCTCTAACTTTCATCATGAAGAAGAATGGAATATGCTTTTTCTAGGGTTGGAACAGGACACATCATAAGGATGTTGCTCCTAGCATTGGAGTATGTATCATTTAACCCTGTGAGGAAATGAATGAGTTTTTGACCATCACTACATTGTGGTTCAGCTCCACAAGTGCAAGCTGGCCCAAAGGAAGCTATTTTCAACGCATCCCACAGTTTCCTAAGTTTGGTATAATAGCTAGAAATATTAGATGAACCCTGGGAAACCCCTGCAGTTTCTCTCTGAATCTGATAATACCTACTAGCACTAGACTGCCCATATCTTTCCTCTATGTCTCTCCATAGATCCCTAGCAGTGTCACAATGCAAAACGCTATCAGCAATGTCTTTAGACAGTGCATTGCTGAGCCAAGCGAAGACCATATCTTTACACCTAACCCAGTGATCATAGAGAGGGGAATTGGGTTGAGGTTGAGATATCGTACCATTAATCATACCAGCTTTATTTTTGGCAGACAATGCAATTAGCACATTTTTCCTCCAAGATGTGTACCCTGTTTCTGAGAAAGGAACAGAAGCTAACAGGACACCTGGATTGTCTGATCGATGAACATAGAGAGGATGAGAGGAGTCGATAATCATGGGAGAGGATTCAAGGATAGTAGGAGAAGAACTTGATTCTGTACCCATTACTTTGACCAACACACGAATCGCCACAAACAGAAATCTAACGAATCGTCAAAAACAGAAATCGAATTTATACAGCAACAAACGTCCTAATATCTATCAGGATCAAACATGCAAGAGATTGCAGCCGAAAAATTACTCGTCAACTAGGTCACGAATGATTTAGAGTTAAAAGATGGACAGATAATACCGTATCTCCTTCTCAAAACTCGAAGGAATAGAGCCTTGTTTATCGAATCAAAAGGCGTCACCGGAACATCGAAAAAAAACTCAGAATGTCGTCGGAAGAAGCATCGCCGACAGAAAACCCGTCCATCGCCAAAATCACCCAAATTCTTCAAATTGAAGAAAACTGAACTGACAAGATGAATAACCTCATCGATTACTTCAGGAATCGTTGCTCTGATACCATGTTAACTGATAAAATTGAAGAGAATTTGATGAAAAGAATCGAAGAAAACCCTATGTTCTTAGTCGGTGGAGAGAGACCATCGGGTAAATAAAAGAGGGAAAATGAATGTTATTTCTCTTGTTCGACCCATAGGTCTATTAGTATGTACAAAGTTAATTAAACCGGACATGGGCCGGGTCCCAGTGTAAAGAAAAAGACACTAATTTTACGGTATAGCCAGTTTTTGGACTGGTCAATCGAAAATAGCCAGCGTTTACCAAGTCAATAAAAAATAGCCACCGTTTTGCTGCAATAGAGACCGGTCCAGCATAATATACTGGAGTTCGATGCACTTGTGTATGAACTCCAGCATATTATGCTGGACCGGTATACTTTGCTGGCTCCAGTATAATATACTGGGGACTGGAGCACTGCTGCTCCAAACTCCAGTATATTATACTGGACCATTATACTTGCTCGAACTCCAGTATATTATGCTGGAGTTCTAGTGTATTTATGCTGAACTCCATCTGCTGGAGTTCCAGCATACTATCCTGGAAATCCAGTATAATATGATGGAGTTCAAGTATACTTATGCTGGAACTCCAGCATAATATACTGGAGTATTTTCCGGGTTTTGAACAGTGTTTTTGCTCAGATTTATCTTTACATAAAAAGTGGCTAAATTTCGATTACTTTTGAAATTGGGCTATTTTTGAACGACTAGTTGTAAATCTGGCTATTTTAAAAATCACCCAGAAAAGGAAGAAAATGAAACAGCCCAACTCTAACTACACAAAGCAGGCCCAACTATGCAAAGCAGGCCCAACTATCATGGATCTGTATTAGTCCTACTGTTATCAGTTTTGAGTTCTCTTTCCTATCGTGTTTTGGAGAGAACTGAAGGATTTACATGGGTGACAAAAGATCCGAAGCTACCAGCTGGCTCCTTATTCCTGTGGAAAACTACTAATTTTGTTGTCTAATGTATTTAGTGTGAACGCTTATGAAATATTAAATCAGCACTTGGAACTCATTGTGCTAAGTAATTGGATATTTAAAATCTTTGATTATGGGATCAGAAAAATCTTAATGGTACCAATGTAAATACTTTACTAAAATCTAAGGCAACCTGGCTTGTTAGTTGTTACTGTATTTGAAGAATGGCAAATCATTATGTCGCATATCTCAAATAAAGATAATGTTTAAAATCAAGAAGTTCAGATATTTAGTTCATAATATTTCTTTGACAATTATATCTGACTGATTTTAAGAATTTTCAGAAGTAAACCTATTATAAATAAAAAAATAAGAAATTTCAAATAAATTAGAAGCATAGTAGACATTAACAAGTCGTTTACTTTTTAGATTAGCTGCATATAAATCAATGGAGAGAGTCAAAATTCAGCAACCTAAATTATTCAATGATCAAGACTTCGGTCTCTAGGTTTCAATTTTATCAAAAAGAAGCCCCACCACTGAAGGCTTTGTCACTGCCTAAGTACTGCTAGAGTTTGTAGTCATATACTAATATGTTGTGTTTATTGTTGGAAGCTTCCTACAATGTTAAGTTATAAAAAATCTATCCCTGTTTGCTTTTCATGTTTGTCGTTGAATCAGAGATGCAGCAAAATTCACTTGTTTAGGTATCATTCATTGGATATATATATATATATATATATATATTCACT
>NC_031989.1:2131540-2139575 GCF_001879085.1 Nicotiana attenuata
AGATATGGGAAGCTCTGTAAATAGCACATGAGGGAACTACTCAAGTAAAGCAATCTAAGATTGATATGCTCACTACCGAGTATGAACTCTTTAGGATGAAGGACGATGAATCTATTCAAGATATGCACACAAGATTCACCTCCATCATAAATGAGCTACACTCACTTGGTGAAACCATTCCTAGGAACAAGCTAGTGAGGAAAATCCTCAGTATCCTGCCCAGTTCTTGGGAAAGCAAGGTGAATGCTATTACTAAAGCAAAGGATCTGCAGGAGCTGACCATAGACGAGCTGGTTGGAAATATAAAGACCTACGAGATGAAGAGTAAGATAGACAGTGAAAGAAGAGAACCAAAAAAAGAAAAGAACCTGGTACTCAAAGCTAATAGCAATGACTCGAGTGGGGAGGACAGTGACATGGCTTACTTAACCAAAAGATTTCAGAAGATGGTCAGAAGAAATGGAGGAATACTAAAAAGGGGCAGCTTCAGCAAACCAATGAACTATGATCTCTGCCATAAGTGCAGAAAGCCTGGGCACTTCATCAAAGATTGTCCTCTCCTGAAGCAAGAGTACTCCAAGTACAACCCTAAGAAAGCAGCCAAGAGGAACCCGGTTCCTGACAAGGACTTCAAGAGGAAGAGATCTGCTGACAATGTGGTGAAACAGGCTCTTGCAGCATGGGGAGACTCCTCTAGTGAGTCTGAAGATGAAACTGATGCAAGTGACAACTCCATGATGGCAGTTGAAAGTGAGGAAAATGAATATGATTCAATATTTGCTTTGATGGCCCAATCAGATGATGATGAAGACGACGACAAGAGTGAGGTAAACTTCAGGGATGTTCAGAGAAATCTGAAATCCTACTCTCCTAAGAAACGCATGTCTTTAGCTAGTGTATTGATTGATGCCTATCACAGTCTTGTGGAGGATAAGGATGTCTTGACCTTAGAGCTAGGAAAAGCTGAACAAACTAGAGATGATCTGGTAGTGTGTGTAGTTGATCTGAAGGAAACCATTTGTGAGCTGGAGAAAGAAAAATTTGTTTTAACCAAAAAAATTGCTAACATAGAACATGAAAGAGATGACTTAGTGGTTGTAGTTTTTTACCATAAGGAAACTATTGAAAACTTCAGAAAAGAAAGAGAAGCCTTGATGAAGAGAGTGACTGAGATTGAGGAAGAAAGAGATTATCTCTTGGTAGTGATTGCAACCTAAGGGAAACAATAGAGGGACTAGGGACTGATTTAAAACCTGGAAATTCTGGAAAAGGAAAAGAGGTAGTAAGTGAGGAACACATTAGGCTTGAAAACGAGTTGAAGGCTGTGACAACTAGTCTGTGTGTTGAATCTGAGAAAAACAAGCATCTCCAGACTGAACTAGAAAGAATAAAAAATGATCCTGAAAAGTCCCTAAAGTGGACCTGGTCCTCAGAAGCTATCGCTGACATGTACGTTAATAATGGTGGAAACAGGCAGGGAATAGGGTTCCAAAGGAAGAAGACTCCTTACAACCCCTATAGCAAGTATGTTACTATACCAGATAACTGGCTGTGTACCCACTGTGGGAACAATGGGCATTTCAAGGAAAATTGCCAAGCCGGCGTCCAGTCCTTTCAGAAAAACAAAGTGTTTGCTGAAAATGTAAATACTAAAAAGGGACCAGGTTCCACCCACAAAAAATCATATTACCTGCATGGACTAAGAGAGCTCTTATTCATCCTCTTGCCTACTACAATAGACCCAAACTTGCTTGGGTTCCTAAAACTAGCTCTTGATCTCCTTGTGCAGGGAACAGTGAAAGGAAGCAGTCAACAATGGTTCATGGATAGTGGATGTTCAAAGCACATGACTGGGAACACCATGGACTTTCTTTCACTAAAAGCCCTGCAAGGAGGGAGTGTATCCTTTGGCAATGGGAAAAAAGGGTACATTCTTGGAATTGGAAAAGTGGGGAAATCACTCACTCACTCTATTGAGAATGTGTACTATGTCAATGGTCTTAGGTACAGTCTCTTGAGTGTCTCTCAGATCTGTGATAAAGGAAACAAGGTGGAGTTCTTGTCCAAGATATGTACAGTTACTAATATGGTAACTGGTGAAGTGGTACTTGTGGCCAAGAGATACAAGAACATCTATGTTGCTGATTTCGAGTCCATACAATGTGGTGATCTGAGTTGTCTGAAAGTTGTTGATGATGATGCTGAACTCTGGTATAGAAGATTGGGGCACACAAGCTTCTCTCTTCTGAACAAACTAATTCAGAAAGACCTGGTCCATGGTCTGCCCATGTCAAAGTTCAAAGTACAAAAAGTATGTGATGCCTGTGCTAGAGGAAAGCATGTGAAGTCATCTTTTAAGTCTAAAAAGAATGTAAGCACCTCAAAGCCACTCGATCTTCTGCATATGGATTTATGTGGCCCTATGAGAGTGCAAAGCAGGGGAGGAAAAAGATACATATTTGTGATAGTGGATGACTACTCCAGATTCACATGGACTATGTTTCTTAGAACTAAAGATGAAACCTTTTAGGTGCTTGTGGCCTTTGTGAAGAAAATCCAGGTGAAGATGGAGTCTAGAGTCGCATGTATTAGATCAGATCATGGAACAGAATTTGACAATGCCAAATTTGATGAGTTCTGCAATGAAAATGGCATTACTCACAACTTCTCAGCTCCAAGAACCCCCCCAACAAAATGGAGTAGTGGAAAGGAAGAATAGAACTCTTGACGAAATGGCTAGAACAATGCTGATCGACACTGGGATTGCAAAGAACTTCTGGGCTGAAGCTATCAACACTGCCTGCTACTTGGTGAATAGGTGCATGATTAGATCTCTCCTGAACAAAACCCCCTATGAGTTGCTGAATGGAAGGAAACCCAAGCTGACTCACCTAAGAACATTTGGGTGCAAATTTATGTTCTCAACAATGGAAAGGATCAGCTTGGTAAATTTGATGCCAAGAGTGATGAAGGAATCTTTCTGGGGTGTTCTTCTCAAAGCAAATCTTACAAGATATACAATAAGCGGACTCAATGTGTTGAGGAAAGTGTTCATGTTATCTTTGATGAGTCTTATCCTTCCTGTGAGAAAAGTGCTAAAGATGATCAAGATGGAGAGCCCTTACTAGTTCCTGGTGAAGTCATTGACATGACAAATGGAAAGGCAGATATGATGAGCCAAGTGAAGAGCCGAGTGGAGACAATGCGGCCTCGTCTTGAATGGAACCAGGTACCTCAATTACAACCACTGAAGCTGAAGAAAGAGTGGTTGATGTAGTACAGGGTACCCCACTAGTACCTGAGAGAAGAACACAAGAAACCAGTTAGATATACCTAGCTCTTCTACAAATGAACCTCAAATGCCTAACTGGAAACACAAAAGTTCTCATCCTCTTGACAACATAATCACTCCTCTAGATTCTGGAGTACAAACCAAGTCAAAAGCCAGAAATTCACTTGCCTTCTCAGCCTTTCTCTCCCAAATAAAACCCAAAAATATCAAGGAAGCCCTGAAAGATGCAGATTGGATTACATCCATGCAAGATGAGCTGCATCAGTTTGAAAGAAACAATGTCTGGCACCTAGTACCTAGACCCTCAGATCGAACCATTATAGGAACCAGGTGGGTATTCAGGAACAAGCTTGATGAACATGGAAACACTACAAGGAACAAGGCCAGGCTAGTGGTTCAAGGCTACAATCAGGAAGAAGGGATCGATTATGATGAAACGTTTGATCCGGTCGCTCGCATGGAAGCTATTAGAATCCTAATCGTTTTTGCATCTCATATGGAATTCACCTTGTTCCAAATGGATGTCAAAAGTGCATTTCTGAATGGACTTCTTAAGGAAGAAGTCTATGTGAAGCAAACTCCAAGGTTTGAATGTCATGAACACCCTGAATATATGTTTAAACTGGACAAAGCATTGTATGGGTTGAAGCAGGCTCCTCGAGCTTGGTATGAAAGGCTGTCAAAGTTCCTCTTAGAAAATGGTTCTACAAGAGGGAAAATTGACAACACCTTGTTCCTAAAGAAATGGGGAAGGAACCTGCTCATTGTTCAGTCTATGTTGATGATATCATTTTTGGGGCAACAACTAATTCTCTGTGTGAAGAATTTGCAAAACTCATGGGAAGTGAGTTTGAAATGAGCATAATGGAGGAGATGAATTTCTTCTTGGGCCTTCAAGTGAAGCAGTCCACAAAGGGTACATTCATTTGTCAGCAGAAATACATCAAGGAGCTCTTGAAGAGGTTTGATATGGAAGCATCAAAAGTGATAGACACTTCCATTTCAACAGCTACTCGACTGGACATGGATGAAGCTGGATCTCCTGTGAATCAAACTATGTACAGAGGCATTATTGGGTCTCTTCTCTATCTCACTGCCAGCAGACCCGATATTGTCTTCAGTGTGGGGCTATGTGCAAGGTTTCAATCAAATCCCAAGGAATCTCATTTGAAGGCCGCCAAAAGAATTTTGAGATATCTTAAGGGAACATAGGACCCGGTCCTGTATTATCCCTCAGGTGACAGTTTTAATCTCATTGGGTATGTTGATGCTGACTATGCAGGTTATCTGGTGGACAGGAAAAGCACTTCTGGAGTGGCTCACTTTCTAGGATCATGTCTCATCTCTTGGGGGCACAAGGAAGCAAAACTCAGTGGCTCTTTCAACAACTGAAGCAGAATATGTAGTTGCAGTATCCTGCTGTGCTCAACTCCTATGGATTAAGCAGCAACTGGAGGATTTTGGGGTATTTACTGAGTGTGTGCCTCTTCTATGTGATAAGACCAACGCACTCAGCATGGCCAAGAATCCAGTTCAACATAAAAGAGCCAAGCACATTGATGTGAGACATCGTTTTCGGAGGGACAATGTGGATAAAGGGTTGATCTGTATGAAGTTCTGCAGCACAAAAGACCAAATTGCAGATATCTTTACCGAAGCATTGAGTAGGAAACATTTTGAAAGAAACAGGGTGAAGCTGGGGCTATTGAAGCCCAATTGAGAACCTGATTCCTCATCAATTGGCTATGAAAATCACCTTCAGGTAAAACTAGCTAAACTATTTTCTGTCCAAGTCTAACTCACTTCAAAACCGTTGTAGGTAAACACGTATGATGAGTATAGAAGCTGTATATGCATTGCATGGATGATAAAAGAGGATTGAAATTTTCAATGACAGGTCAAGAACCTGGTTCTTGTACCAAAGGTTAGTAGTTCTGTGCATTCTTTAATACGCATCTTGAAAAGGTACAAATATCAACTGCCATGTCTCCATCTTTTCAGACCCTGTTGTCACGTCCCTTCACTTCAAATCGTTCCATCTCCCCCTAAAGCGTTGCATTTCTCCAAGCACAACCGCCGTTTCAGAACCGGTTCCTATCTCTCTCTTCATAATTATCCACTTTCATTAAAACCCTTCTCCTTTCTTCACCAACCATAGTCCTCCATTAGAACTTCTCCAAAGAACTTTCTCTCTATCTCTTCAATGGCTGACACAAACTCCGAAATCCCTGCCTCAGTCGTCTCTAATACTGAAAAACCCATGGAGTCCTTCGTCCCCAATGAGTCTTCTGTAACCACTCCTGTTCTTATCTCTGAAATCACTCCTAACCCAAATTCTTCATCTCTCTCCAGTTCTAAGTTGACTATCCCAGAAACCCCTTAAATTGTTGATCTTTCTTCTTTATCTTCTGATTTTCCGTTTGATCAAAGAAAAAGTGCAAAACAGGGTAAACGTTTTGAGGTCGCAGAGGCTTCCGCCATTATTGCTTCAGATTTCGTGGTGGCCATGGAGCCTATTGAGGAAGAAAATGTCGCGACCATCTTTGTGGTATCTGCTGATGGAGTCTTACATGAGATAATTTCTCAGAGGAACGAGATACAGGGTATGGGGGAAGAAGGAGCCATGATGGCTGTTGAGGGCTCTGCACTAGTAGAAACTACTGGGCCCTCTCGTGAGGAACCTAACCCCTCTCCGGAGGAAACATGTCAGGGTTCTCACTCCTAGGCCAGTTCTGCTCCTGCATTTGCTGTTGCGCCCTTGGACATTCAAATCCCTGAGATGAGGTCTAGTGATGAGGAGGATCTAGATAACATTGCTCTTGATACTTTTATAGTCAAGCGAAGGGTAGTGTCCACTCCTGAGTCTTCTACTAAGCGGCATACTACTAGGTTGCAAGCAAAGGTAGCCTATGACTCTGCTCTTCAAAAGAGCAGAAAAAGCAATAAGAAGAAAAGGAGGAGATCGGTGAAAGACAATGTTATAGTGTGTGATAAGGTTGTTCCAATGGTGGAGGTTGAGGAGGAAACAACTGAGGAACCTAGTTCCCTAGTGAGAAGGTCCCAGAAGAAGAAGGAATCTGTTTCCACAGAGAATGTTACAACCCCTATTTCAAAGTTGAAGGATGTTGTGAGTGAGCTCTCCGTTTCTGAGGAGGATGTGTTAGTCAAGTCTAAGGGAAAAGGAAAATCAAGTGGTGTGAAGTCTGGCAAACGAAAATCTAAAACCGTTAAGGAACCTGGTTCTGTGAAAAAGATGAGGAGTGAAACTAGTTCTGCTTCAGAATTCTTAAGGCACCAAAAGGTCCTGCTGGGTCGCACTTTTAACCCAGCAATTTCTGATATGGCCGGTATGCATCAAGTTTTTGCAATGGTTGAGTTTCAAAGATGGGGGCATCTGTTCCAAATGGATGCACCCAAAGTGTATGAGGAAGAGGTTCAAAGCTTTTATGCCAACCTCTTTCCCGTTGATACCGACCATATTTGTGCCTTGGTGAATGAGGTGGACATTGTGTTTGACGTAAGTCTGCTTGGAGATATTCTTAAAGTCCCTACGATTGGTGTGTCTAGTGTGAAAGATGCGTGTCAGTATAATTTCCGGAATGCTGTGGTAAAGGATAATGCAAAACCAAAAGGGGGACCAGATTCACAAGAAGGCCTTGATCGCTGCCAACTCCGCACCACTAAAAAGTAGCGAGAGACGGTCGCAATAGCTTTTACCCGATTTTGGGTAGGGATTGAATCCAAAATCGCTGCCAACTCCGCACCACTAAAAAGTAGCGAGAGAGGGTCGCAATAGCTTTTACCCGATTTTGGGTCGGGATCGAATCCACAGAGAGCTAGGATTGGAGTCGAGTATCTATTTAGCTTAGGATAGCGTGTGTGTTCTTAATTGGTCTTCTATTCATTTTTGGTCTTTTCTTTATATTCTACTATTATCAACTACTAATTATAAATGCAACCAGATTAAGCTAAGAGATAAATTGCTACAAGTTGTATCTAATAGTTTAAAAGGCACTAGGGTGGTGACTTTCACCTAGGTTGCTAATTGACGGGTAATTGCATCCAAGGCACGATTGACATGATTGGGGAAATATGTTACAACCGTTGCTGATACTACCCACTCCACACCTCTCGGTAGAAAGAGTGGTTTTGCCCAATTGACTCTCTCGAGAACAATTGGGTATGCATATTTGCCCAAGCAACTAGGGTTCAAGTCGGGTAATTACTCTCTCGAGGTTTAACCCTTTAATTGGAACTATCAAATCTCTTGAGTCCATCCCAATTCCTTGTTGAGTCAATTTTGGAGACTTAGGCTCTTTTTCTCAAGAAGAGCCTAAGTCAACTTAGCACAAACTAGTTTTTGCAACCATAATTCATAAACTAAACCATAAAATTGACCAAATAACAAACACCCATAATCAATCTAACCTTAAATCACAACACCCATCAATTACCACACTAGGGTTGAGCCACAACCTAGCTATGTGTCTAGCTACTCATGTTTGAAGAGAAAATCAGAAAAATAGATGAAGAGAAAGACATATTGATTAATTACTAAAGTAAATACAAAGTTTCAATTGCTAAAACTACGTTAAAGTGCCCAAAATGGCTACAAAATGGCTTCTTACGAGCGCATCTATTGTTCTGTAATATCTGATACCTAAAAAAATGGAAAAACTATTCTATTTATACTAAGCTGGAAAAATGGACAAAAATGCCCTACGGGGTCAGTGCGGACCGCAC
>NC_031989.1:2139977-2177980 GCF_001879085.1 Nicotiana attenuata
GCCCAAGTGAAGCTTTGCTTGAGGTACCCTTAACTACAAACTACTAAAAACAAAAAGAAAAACGGACTCAAACCCTTAAGAAGGTTGTCACGCCATCTATCATTGGGAAGAGCCACCCGGTTCACACAATACTCCACCTTTGGAAAGAACCGTGACATTAAGAAAACCAAATGCTTATTGCAAACTCCGAAAACAAAAAGCTACGAATCACAAATAAGAAGCTAAAAATGAAATTTTTTTGCGGAAAATAGAATAAATATACACAAGAGGGGATTTGAATATACAATAGACGGGATGAATATATACAATGAAATGTAACTTTATATACAGACCAAAGGAAAGATAAAAAGTGCGATAAAAGTAACTAAAAATAAAATTATATACAGACCAAATGAAAATCAAGAAAGTATAAAATGGTATCAATATATACAGTCATCAAAAAATGAAGGGTGCACCCCTTCGAATAAAAGTTGGCATTGTCCCCAATGCCAACTAGTCCAAATAAGCACCAAAAAGATAGAAAAAGGATATAGAGGGCTCCCTAAGCCATGTCTGTCTGCATAGGATCATGGGTGGTCCCTGGGTCCTCTGTGTGCTCGGGGACCTCAGACTGGTCCCCGGTGGCCTGCTCCTCAGCTGCTGGGACCTGGGCCTGGACCTGGACAGGCTCTGGATCTGGTACATCCTGTGGCTGACTGGAGGAAGCCTCTGGTCGGTCCACCAACTGGATGATGGCATCATCTGCTCTAGGGATTGTCCTCCTCCTCTTCGGAGGCCTCTAGGTCTGTTCCGGCTGTGGATGAGCTGCTGGGACTGGATCAGCAAGCAAAAGGTCCAAAGGCAGCCGGTCTGCCTTCAGTCTATCAACATCTGCCTGCAGCTCCTTCACGGACTCCTTGGAGGCCCGTGTCTTCCGTAGCTTCCTATGCTCCTTAGCAAGCTCCTTGAGAGCCTTGCTATGTGAATCCACTGCATTTGTCAATGCATCCTGAGTATCGAGGATTTTCTTCTAGTTCTCAAGAATTTCCTTCAAAGCATCCTCTATTGATTGTGGGACCTGTTCTTGCTAAGGTGCCGACTGAGCTGCAACAGTAGTAGTCAATGTGGACAACTTAGATGACGCTGAGGACATCCAGTTGTTGATACTGGCAAGGGCCTGGCTCAGTCGGTGGGCAGTGATGGGATTTGCCCGGCTAGATGGAATCTCCGGGCCTGCTGATGTGGAAGGGCCAGGAGGAATGGCTGCAGAAGTGGAAGGTCCGGGAGGCATATCAGCAGAAATGGAAGTAGGCTCAGCAGGGACCTCTACCACAACTGGCTCTTCAGACTGGCCAGTTGGAGCAGAAGTAGGGGCTTTGTAGTTCTTGTCCTTGGGGTTGTCATTCCCCTTCAAACTATACCAGGAGAACGGGGCTGTCGCCTTGACCTTGACGTCATAGGGCTTCTTGTCCACCTTCAGGTCCCGAAAATACATGGTGAGAGTGCTAGGAAAGGGGTAGCTCCGGTCATGCTCCATTCCCACTAACGAGATAATGCGGGACATCACATTCCCCACATTTATGGGGTATCCCGCCATAATTGAAGCAACCAACACAGCCCGGTGGAGAGGAAGGGTCTGATCATGTGTAGTAGGGTCCAACCGGCTGCAAACAAAGGTCTCCCAGCCCCTAGCCTCAAAGTCAGGGTCCTCCTCAATATCTTTACCCCAACAGTCAACCAATCAGGAACAGTACCTGGGATTGGCAGGTACTGAGCTAACAATGGACGGACCTCCTCGCCCAACTCTAACTTCGCCATATACAGGGTCTCATCCTCCTCGTTGAAGCCCAAGTATTCGTTGAGGTATTTTCCATCAAACAACACTTTCTTGTTGCGCACCATGGTTACTTTGGAGCCCTTTTTGATGTGGGCTACACTGCAATAGAACTCTTTGACCATGTGTTCATTATCATCTACACAGTCGTCTAAGAAGTACTCCCAACCCACTCTAGTTCTGAACTATCTCTGCACGTCAGGGTTGTGGGGTAACAAATCTCTATCAATGAAACTCCGCTCCGGTATCAACTTTCTCACCGGCCACCACTCCCTAAACTTGTGGTACGCTACCTCACTCACGAACCTATCTCGCCAAACCTCAGGCTTTCTAGTTCGGGCTATGCCTCCCACCTGAGGCTCACCACCCTCAGCTATCTCCTCATCCCCTTGTAGTTCCTCCACACCTCCGTCTGCACCCTCCCCGGATAATGAAGATGTGGGAGAGGTGGAGAAATCACCACTGCCAGCCCTAAGACGACTCAGTGGGAATATGCTCTGGTGCTTGGGCAGTGGGTGATTGTGGAGGGGTATCTCTTAGTCTGAATCTCTTCGGCCAGTCTTCAACATACTCTGGCACGGAGTCTGAAGATATTTCCCTTGATGGTTGATACTCACTCCCCGAGGAATACGAAGCAGCTCTGTCTGCAGCTTTTATTAGCTTCCTGGTCTTTTTTATGTTCTCCCGAGCTTGGGGAGTGAGTTTTACCATCTTCTTCTTCCCTCCCCTAGAGGGTTCTCCTTTTCCCGGTTGTTTTGAGCCTTTCCTCACCATTGTCTGCAAACACAGTTCAAATAACTTGTTAGTATCAATGGGTTCACATAAAACATTGTTGTAGACAAATGAAATTGTTGCAGGAGTTGCCCAGTGCGGACCGCACAAAATGGTAGTGCGGCCACACTGAGGCCACCGCGGACCGCACACAAATGACCGCGGTCCGCACAGGTATAGAGTTCAAAAAACAAGCTCTCTGAATCTCACCAGTGCGGTCCGCACAAAACCAACCGCGGCCGCACTGGGCCAGTGCGGACCGCACAAAATGTAGTGCGGCCGCACTGGGCAAAGGTCACTTGGACACAAGATGGCATCGCGGACCGCACAGAAATGAGCGCGGTCCGCGCTACTTGCCTAGACATGGCACTGAGTTAGGGTTCATCAGATTTTGCTTTTAAGTCCAAATTTTTACCTAATTAGGGTCCCTACTCAATTACCCAGTCCATTATACTCACTAAGTCCACAAATATTACTATTTAAACTAACCTAATCTAACAATCAAAGAAATATGAGGAGAAGAAGAACTAAAAGTTAAGGAATATGAAAATAAAAGGAAATTACACAATTAAACAAAGAAAAATTAAGTGAATTATTACTAGATATTGAGATGAAGTGCAACTAATCAATGTCAAGCAAGAGTTACGATGAAGATGCAAAAGATGAACAGTAAAAAGGGGCTCTGAGAGTGAAGGGTTCGAAAAGGGTAAAATGAGGCCCTTGGGGTCTATTTATAGAGAAACCCCTGGGGCCCATTCTCACCTACCAGTGCGGCCGCACAAAATGGACCGCGGTCCGCACAACATGGACCGCGACCGCGGTGGTCCACCGAGGTCCGCACTAAATCAACCGAGGTCGCGGTGGCAAACTTCAGAGAGCAATTTTTGTCACCCTTCACCAGTGCGGACCGCACTAAGTGTAGTGCGGCCGCACTGGAAACTTCAGAGACTGAACATTTTTGCAATTATGTCCTGCACTGTATCAACTCAATCCTGCAACATCTCACAACCAGTTAGCCCAAAAATAAGTCCTATACTACAAAGAAAATCAAATAAAATAAAAAGAAAAACACATGTGTTGCCTCCCAAGAAGCACCTGATTTAACGTCGCGGCACGACACGGGTTACCATCACATCATTTGAAATGAACAACAGCCACCACATGGCTATCATCAAACTTCCCAAGATAATGCTTGACACGGTGCCCATTCACTCTAAAGACTTCACCACTTTTGTTCTTCAAATATAGAGCACCAAACGGGGTCACACACACAACTTCAAATGGTCCACTCCACTTTGATTTCAGCTTTCCCGGAAATAACCTTAGACGAGAGTTGAATAAGAGCACCAAATCACCAACTTTGAACTCCTTTCCGCGAGCATATTTATCATGAAGGTACTTAATCTTGTCCTTATACAAGGACGAACTAGAGTATGCATGGAACCGGAATTCATCAAGTTCATTGAGTTGTTCAAAACGAAGATTAGCCGCAACATCCCACTCAAGATTAAGCTTCCTCAAGGCCCACATGGCCTTATGCTCCAACTCCACTGGTAGATGGCATGCTTTCCCAAACACCAACCGGTACGGTGACATACCAATTGGGGTCTTGTAAGCGGTCCGGTAAGCCCATAGAGCTTCATCTAACTTTTTAGACCAATCGGTCCTATTGGCATTGACAGTTTTGGACAAAATGCTCTTGATCTCCCTGTTAGACACTTCAACTTGGCCACTTGCTTGAGGATGATAAGGCATAGAGACTTTGTGGTTGACACCATACTTGGAAAGTAAAGCATCAAAAGTACTCACTTGCTCTTNTGCCTTGACCATTGTTGTTCCAATTGTTGTTATTACCATTCCAATGCCCTTGGTTGCCTTGATTGTTGTTCCCCCAATTACCGCCTTGGTTGTTATTGTTCCAATTACCACCACCTTGTTGTTGATTGCCCCAATTTCCTTGGGGTCGCCATTGTTGGTTTGAAGAGTTGCCTCTATTGCCTTGATAGTTGTTAACATACCGTACCTCTTCATTTTGCTCATCATAGCAATCATTCTGAAACCCATCACACTCATCATCAAATTGCTCAGAATTCTCTTGGTTTTGTTGCCTTCTTTGCCTTCTCTTGTTGGTAAGCATACTAACACCTTCCATAGCATTCACTTGGCGAGGGTTTTGGACTTGTTGCAACTGTGCCTTAGCCAATTGGTTCATAGTAGTTGTCAACTCCGCTATGGCCTGTCCATGGTCATGTAGTTCCTTATGCAAATGAATAACCATAGGGTCACCTTGAGGAACATTGGCCCTACTTTGCCATGCGGAGGATGTATCCGCCATCTCATCAAGAATCTCACAAGCTTCGTCATAAGTCAACTTCATCAAATTACCCCCGGCTAATTGATTGACTATGCATTTATTTGTAGTGTTGATGCCCCGATAGAAGGTTTGTTGAATCATCGCCTCGGTCATATCGTTGTTTGGGCATTCTTTCACCATTGTTCTAAACCGCTCCCAAATCTCATGCAAAGGTTCCGTGGGTTCTTGCTTGAAAGCCAATATCTCATCTCGAAGTGCCGCCATGTGCCCGGGTGAGAAAAATTTAGCAATAAACTTATCCGCCAAGTCATCCCAAGTTGTGATGGAATGGTTGGGGAGCCTCTCTAGCCAATCCAATGCCTTTCCCCGAAGTGAGAACGGGAAAAGTCTCAACCTAAGAGCATCTTCGGACACATTCGTCTGCTTGCTACCCCGACATGTATCCACGAACCCTTTTAGATGTTTTTAGGCATTTTGATCCGCAACGCCCGTGAAATACCCACGCTGCTCAAGTAAGGTCAACATCACATTAGTTATCTGAAAATTGCCTGCCCGAATTCTGGGTGGGACAATAACACTTGCATATCCTTGGTTTGGTAATACTCTGGGAGCCACTCTTGGAGGTTGCGGAGGAGGGTCTGGAATATTATCATTAGCATTGGCCTGGCGGCCTCGTCGTGGTCTGGGAGGTACAAGAGGCACCTCATCCTCTCCAATTTCATCTACCTCCTCCCCCGCAAGCACATTTCCAAGAGGGTCATTAGCATTTAAAGCCATTGGATACTTGTAGTAATCACACACACAAATTAGTAACGAAGAAGGAAAGAAGAACAACACACAAAACTAACTAAATAGATAGCCAAAACCGTTAGCTCCCCTCAACGACACCAAAAAGTGATCGCTGCCAACGCCACACCACTAAAAATTAGCGAGAGAGGGTCGCAATAGCTTTTACCCGATTTTGGGTCGGGATCGAATCCAAAATCGCTGCCAACTCCGCACCACTAAAAAATAGCGAGAGAGGGTCGCAATAGCTTTTACCCGATTTTGGGTCGGGATCGAATCCACAGAGAGCTAGGATTGGAGTCGAGTATCTATTTAGCTTAGGATAGCGTGTGTGCTCTTAATTGGTCTTCTATTCATTTTTGGTCTTTCCTTTATATTCTACTATTATCAACTACTAATTATAAATGCAACTAGATTAAGCTAACAGATAAATTGCTACAAGTTGTATCTAATAGTTTAAAAGGCATTAGGGTGGTGACTTTCACCTAGGTGGCTAATTGACGGGTAATTGCATCCAAGGCACGATTGACATGATTGGGAAAATATGTTATAACCGTTGCTCAATACTACCCACTCTACACCTCTCGGTAGAAAGAGTGCTTTTGCCCAATTGACTCTCTCGAGACCAATTGGGTATGCATATTTGCCCAAGCAACTAGGGTTCAAGTCGGGTAATTACTCTCTCAAGGTTTAACCCTTTAATTGGGAGTATGAAATCTCTTGAGTCCATCCCAGTTCCTTGTTGAGTCAACTTTGGAGACTTAGGCTCTCTTTCTCAAGAAGAGCCTAGGTCAACTTAGCACAAACTAGTGTTTGCAACCACTAATTCATAAATTAAACCATAAAATTGACCCAAATAACAAACACCCATAATCAATCTAACCTTATATCACAACACCGATCAATTGCCCATACTAGGGTTGAGCCACAACCCTAGCTAATGGGTCTAGCTACTCATGTTTGAAGAGAAAATCAAAGAAATAGATGAAGAGAAAGATATAATATTAAATTACTGAAATAAATATAATGATTCACTTGCTAAAGCTACGTTAAAATTCCCAAAATGGCTACAAAATGGCTTCTCACAAGCGCAACTACTGTTCTGTAATGTCTGATAATAGCTGCTTCCCCTAAAAATAGAAAAATGTGCTATTTATACTAAGCTGGAAAAACTGGACAAAAATGCCCCTGCGGGGTCAGTGCGGGCCGCACAAAATGGATTGCGGCCGCACTAGGCTCTTGGACTTGAAATCCTGGCTCTCTGAACTCAGGCTCCACGAACCACGCAGAATGGACCGCGGCCGCGGAGGTTTCTAATGCGGTCCGCACAATCATGACTGCGGACCGCGCTGGCTTGAACCTTGGCAAATTACATCTCTCTGATCTTCTCTTCTGCGGACCGTACAGAATGGTGGTGCGGCCGCGGTGTCTTCAGTGCGGGCCGCACAATATCTACTGGGGCCGCACTGCTTTGATGCCTTGAAAAACCAGTCTCTGAATCTCCCTAGTGCGGACCGCACAGAATGGACTGCGGCCGCACTAGGCTAGTTTGTCCTGAGTTGTCTTGTCTTTGATACTTGTGCAGGTTTCACTCCTTTTGAGCCGATCTTTGACATCTCGTCACTTTGTTGATCAAACCTGCAATCAAGCACAACTTATGAGCCTTTTGGGATTATTTTGTAAGAATTTATAATCAAAGCGCAAGCAAGGAGGAGCATGAAACACGTCAAAATCCCTAGTTATCAGGCCTTACTCCCTGTTTATCAGTTGCTCTTCGAGTTGGTGAACAAAGTTATGTTGCCTCGTGCTGAGAGGAGGTCCATGACTTCTAAGTCTGACCTGTTTTTAATGGAGCAACTGGATGGATTTACCCCTGTCAACTTGCTTGCTATCATGATTGAACACATGCAAAAAGTGGCAACCTTTAAGGATGGTAATCATGGCCTTCCATATGGGTTTCTGCTTACGCAAGTGTTTAAGTTTTTCAAGGTACCTCTGGGGCAAGGCAAGGCAGGAACCAAGAAGCAGACCTTCTCACAAACAACGTTGGAAGAATGAGAGTGCATAGAGGTTAGGCAGTACATCAACCATCTCACAGCTCATTAATGTTCAAAATAGTGCAACTGAGGAGATTCGAAGGTTGAAGGCTAGGAATGCTATCCTGGAAGGTCAGCAGGCCCAAGGGGCTCTGGAGTCAAATGAAGAAGTGGCTCGTTTGACAAAAGAGAATGCTGATCTCAGGACACAAGTGGAGAACCTGAAAGCAGAACTGCTCAATAAGCAAAAGTCGGCCAATGCCCGAATAGAACTAGTTCTCCAAACTCTTGCTGCAACTTCCAAGCCCTCTACTCCTAGTGCCCCCTAAGTAACCCTGTCAGTGACCAATTTCTGGATTGTCTCTTGTTGTTTTAATTACTTGGTAGTTGTGTTTGTTTTCTTTTGTCTTGATGTGGTTGGGATGTATCAGTACTGCTTTCAATAGTCCAATTCTGCCTTTGCTTTTTTTAAGCAAAGGCATATGTTTTATATATATAATCTATCCTCTTTTGTTATCTCAATGCCTGTATTCTCTGTTTCTCTTCTCTATCATGCTGTGTGCACATATGTGGCATGAGTTAGCTCGACTGGACTTCTTTATGCTGTTTGCCTGCTTGTGTATTTTTAATGATGCCAAAAGGGGGAAGTATAATTGTATAATTGAAATAGGGATCTGATTAAGGGGGAAGCATAAAGTCAGGGGGAACTTGTGGAGTTCCTGGTACCTCATCTGGTTATTTATGCTCTAATCACATGTTATCAATGTCTAAGTTTGTCATCATCAAAAAGGGGGAAATTTATGGGTTTTCAATGTATTTGTCTTATGTTTTGATGATCTAACAAACTTACAGTCAAGAACCAGATAGGGAACCTGACACACTTTGTTCACATTACAAAATGAACGGATTCCAGCCTGGACTCCAGCTAATGTGAACTGCTGCAAGTATAAAAAATTGAGAAACAAGTCAAGGACCTGATCCCTTGTGTTTCCCTGACAGCAGTACGAAAGTCAACTGTGCACAGCTGGAAAGTGACTGCCACAGAAATAGTGCACACAGTGCAGCAGTTTTGCAGTCACTTACCTTGACCAACCAAATGCTTACATCATTCAAGTGATGTCATCAAGAGTGTATCAACAAGAGCATTATGACAAAACATCACTCGAACATTTCAGAATTCACTTCAAGCATTCAAGTCTTCTGCAAACAGTGAACTTATCTCTCAAGACCTTGAAGAACAAAGTAATACGCTACTACGGACCAGTTCCTAAATCGAGTATTTTGTTGTCCTTAGTTGAGTTGTAACTTTGTGATTGTTCTTATTGAAATTCCTAAATTGCTTAGCTAGAAGCGTTGCTTAGGAACCCCTTTGTAAAACCATAAACTTTCTGAATTTGTGTTGTGACTAGAGTTAGTCATAAGTTAAAGTCTTTGTAACTAGTGAGTGACAAAGTGGCTTGTGGTAAGTGTATCACAAGTTAGTTGAGTTGAAGTCTTTGTAACTAGTGAGTGACAAAGTGGCTTGTGGTAAGTGTATCACAAGTTAGTTGAGTTGAAATCTTTGTAATAGAATCATTACAAAGTGGCTTGTAATAGTGTGTTTACAAGTTAGTGAAGTTGAAAGCCCACAGGTGTATGTCGTGGTTTTTGTCCCCTTGAGTTGAGATTTTTCCACGTAAAAATGCCGTGTCTCATTTACTTACTGTTTTAATTAGTATTCTCAGTGGAAACTCATAGAGGACCAGGTACTCTATAGTTTGGTGGATTTATATGAACTAACACGTAACAAGCAGATCACAATTAGCTCTATGAATACCCAGTGCCACAAGTCGATATTTTAATTGCAAAGTGCTGAATCTATTCCTTCTAATAATTCCATGGGCATCCCACTTTGATCATCACAAATCCAACACACTAACAATTCAATCGTCCAACTAAAAGAACTTACAACAAAACACGTATAGCAGGATAAGAAATAAAAATCTAGCAAAAAGAAGAGAGAGAACAACAACATTTGTATAAAATTCTGATAATAAAGGAAAAATGTAGAAAATGAACGATTTGCAAAAAGAGATCATAGTAAAAATGGTGAAAATACTACAAAGTGCGTCCAAAGAAAAAGAAAGAGGGCTAGAAAAGCACAATCATAAGACATTTAGAAATAAAGGATTGCTGATGAGCAGTTCCAGAAAAACTGAAAAAACCGAATTACAGAAAATTTAATCAGATATTTAGAAGTGGAGATTGCCACTGTGTGACAGTGGAGGAAGATCGTCATCATCGAGGGTGAATGGAGGCAGGCAGACCATCATCAGTATCAATGCAGGTTTGTTTGGTGGATGGTGGTGGGCTTGAGGCGGGTCGTTGTCATTGAGGGGCTAGGACATGAGGAAGGACACTTGGGAAGGGGATAAGGGTAGAGGAGAAAGGTCTGAGCATTTTGCAGAATGTTATCTATTGATGATCCTGGAGGGACATATTTATTATATTTCTCTATATTGCATCAGTGAGTTATATTATCCCATGTATACTAGAGTTTTGAAAATTATCAGCAAGCAGTAGCGTCCATATGGCTTGCTGCTGATGCTGTTGTAATTTTCTTAACAGCTGAGTAATTGAATCAAAATCTCATTTAATGACGTAAACTTTTGATAAGTTGTAAATTTCATTGATCTAAAGGATATATCCTCTAATTGCTTAAAACTAAAATCAAGGTCTGAGCATTTTGCAGACTACCATTTTCCTTAAATCTGATTCAGACTAGGCAAATCGCCTTTGGTTTTGCCTCAAATGAATGAAAATGGTATTTTGAATGGTTTGGATGAATATCGACCGACCACTGAAACCAACTAGGGAAAGGTGTGTTTTGATGTCTGGTTCTGACTGGATGATAAACATTTTTTGTCCAATACTTGCTTGTCATTTGAAGGAACTGTATAGTCTCAACTTGAATGTTAGGCAGAATCATGGAACTCCTTAAGCTGCTAATATAATGCGTTTGAGAACTACGGAAGGTTACCCAAACTGTTCCCTCCAACTGATTATATTTCCCCTGGGAACTGCTGCAAAATTTAGTTATTCAAGAGGCAAGATTTTGATTGTATAAGTTATTTGAAGAAATCATTCAACTAACCTCAGACACATTACAGATGCTTGATGATTTCGTGGATGTTACCAAAGATGAGAAGCAAATGATGCATCTACGGAACTCATTTGTTAGAAAGCAAAGGTACTGTCTTATTTCGTATCTGGTTTGATTTGCTTGTATGGTTTTTCCTATTATTATCCGGAGTGTTGGGGTATGGAGACGTGTGTATCGTACGCTCTTATTTTTGTTTGGGTGAAGAGGGAGGGCCTGTGAAGTAATAGTAGATAGTGGGTAACTTTGGAATGTAGTAAAAGTGCAACAATCTGCAATTAGCTTCTCCAACATTCCCCGAAATAGGTGGAGTGGTAAGAAGGTAAGTCTCATTTACTTCTTTACCATTGTGCAAAAGAGAAGGGCGTGATAACCGTTTTTAGGGAAGTAGATAGACCAGTCCACCTCTTCCTTCCACTACCTTTCATCTTCGTTTAACCAAAAACAGTGTTATATTAGTGAGTAAATGCCATTCGTTTCCATCCAACTTACTAGTTTCGGTACGAGAGTGACAACACCTTGTACCTCTTCTACTGCCTGGAAAATAGGAAAAGAGAAAGACAAAAGAAGAGTTCCTTGAAAAAGAGAAGGCCGTCCTTGATCTGATGCTCTCAAATTGACATTTTTTGAGAACTTCTGGAAAATGCTGTGATGTGCCATTTAAGGGTTTTGGAGAAGCAGCTAACATGTTTTCTCTGTTCTTATTAAATTACACGAACTTCTCACTGAAGTAAATGTGTTTTGAAGTTGGGTCTGTCTTTCTTCTCGCTTCATGCACAAGTAGACTGGTAAGATTATCAGACTAATAATATAATATATTAAGCAAAAACAGAAGTTGTATAAAGCAACAAAGGGCAACAAGTGTGGTCTTCTCGTGCTGAATTACATGTTAGTGATAAAGGGATGCCTGTTGGAAAAGTTCGGTTGCTGAATTCCCTTCCTGCTGGCTGTAAAGAGCAACAGAGGGAGAATTGATGGTGGAACAAGAGGATAGTGTGGGTCTGGGGTTGAGAAGAGGAGCTTAAGTACTATAGAGAAGCTTCTAATTCAAGTTTTGTTTCTTGGCTCATTCCCCTTTAGTTTCAGAAATTTGTTAATTTTGAGTCTCAGTTTATTTAAAGTGCGACCTTTCCTCTTTATTTTTTATATTTTTATAGGGAAAATGCACAAGTACCCCCGACCTATACCCGGATTTCCAATTATACACTTTTTCTTCACGGGAACCCTACTACCCCTAAACTTATTTTAAATGGAATTATTTGCACCCTTAACGCTGACGTGACAGAGTGTGTGTATTTCACTCTCCCAAAGGAGAGTGAGAAGAAGGAAAAAACGTATTTTTTTTTTTACCATTTTTTCTTAGTTGTTTTCCTCTTCCTTTTCCTTTTTCTTTGTCTTTTTTCTTTTACTTTTTTTTTCGTTTCTTCTCTAATTCCGGCGGATATTCATTCACCGGCGACTTTATCTAACCGTTTTTCTTCCATTTTTTCTTTTCACACACAATTAAACTCTCAAAAAGATCTATTCATAAGCAAAGCAAAATACACTCAGATTTGGAGGGAAAAATTCATCATTGAAAAACCTTCCCACGCTGGAAAAAAATGATGTATTGAAATTTTAACTGAAAAAAGTTTTCTTAGCTTATATTCGTTTTATTTCTTTTGCTCTTCCTCCCACACATAAATTACACTTTATATGTATATATATATATATATAGGGATAAAAATCTGTCGCCGGAAAAAAAAAATTCGCCGAAAAAAATGGTGTTCGTGAAATTCCGACGACCACCATTTTATGCTGCTGGTGACCAAAACAAAAAGAAAGAGAATGAAATAACAAAAAAAATGAGAACAATAAGAAATAAGAAAAAAAGATAAGAAAAAGAAGAAAGAATAAAAAAAGTACTAAAAATACATGTGGGGGCGCGTGTAGCTCACCACTTGCCAAGAGTTTGGTTGTCAGCATTAAGGGTGCAAATAATTACATTTAAAATAAGTTTAGGGGGTAATAGGATTCCCGCAAAGAAAAAGTGTGTAGTTGGAAATCCGGATATAGATCGGGGGTACTTATGCATTTTCCCTATTTTTATATTTGTATAACATGTTTCTAGTTACTGTGGCAGGGTGTTAGCAGATGGTCACATTCCTTGGGCATGTGAGGCTTTTCCAAAGCTGCATGGTGAGGAGTTCGCCCGAGCACCGGCCTTGCTGTGGTAATTAATCTTCTTAGTTACCTGTGTCGACATTTCACTGTTATTTCTATCCGATGCTATCCAATCCATACACCTGTATCGTGCCTTTCTTTGGTTCATCGGAGATCCTGTATGTTTCCCAGAAAGAAACTGCTCTGTTTTTTGTTGAACACTACTAATATGTATCAGAATGTTGGTCTATTTCATGATCACGATGCTTATTGGGAATTTCTGTGCTTGTTTATCTTATTTACATTTTTTTGGGTGACTCATTTTTCTTTACTCATGGACACAAATTTATTGTTGGTTTTGTCACATAAATGCATGTTTTCTCAGATCTGATGAAGTAGTAATAGTGGCATCAACAAACGTCTAGACATTTTAGGGGCACTGGTTTTCCCTTAAAATTGCTGATTCTCAATATGTGATAATTGCTCATCATCTACAGTAGCATGTACTCTGTTTTTCCTCATCTCTAGTGTAGCTTTTATGTATAATCCAATGTTTTATGGCAGGTGCTGGAGATTATTCATGATCAAACTGTGGAACCATGGCCTTTATTGATGCGCGTGGAAGCAACAATTGTAACCTAATACTAGAGCAATTCCAAAGCCAAGACAATAATTCTACTAGAAGCTAAATACCCGTGTGACAATATTTCACAATCTAGCAATGGATTTGGTAGTTTGTGGCTGGATCTACATCTCCATATTTTCACCGTCTGTTTTCTTAATGTTATCGTGGCTAGATGACTGTTTTGTCTTTAAAGGGTAAGATTCGCTAATTTAATGTTTTATAGAGGTCATACAGTGGCATCTGCCGTTCTAAATGATTCACATTGTTCAAGGGCTCTATTATATCTTCAGTCTGATTCTTTTTCAGTCTCTCTCTCCCTCCCCCCTCCCCCAACCCACCCATGCTTAGGCATCTCTGTTTCCATTCACTTCAATGTAAATATTCCTCAAAAGGAGTAGCTTTTGGCCCCATAAGATGCGATTATGTTCGAGCTTTTTTTGCAGTTCTCAATGGTACTTTTTGAATTTACCCAAAAACAAGTGTTTGCTATCCTTTATTCTGTAGTCCTGAAGATGTATTCTATCCATTGAACATCAATAAAAGACAACTATGATCCTGTACCGTACTCAACAGCAAAAGTATGTTTGCGACAAGCTTATTACATTAAAAAATACGACACACACACACAAAAAAACATGGTGTTGATCCTCTAAAAATTTGGAACTGGAATAGCAAATTTGAGAAGCTCCACGTCATGTTCAAAGACAGACATATCTTGCTCCCTCAGTGACACAAATGCATCAACTCCTCCACTTTGGTTACCCACCAAGATGATTAATCTGTTATTTGGGCCATTTGGTGTGCTCACTTTTGCAGGCTTCCCCCAGCCAAAATCGATTCCATGAAGTGGAAATTTCACTAAAGCTGCTAAAACGAAATGCATTTTCTTGAGTTTTGAAGAAAGTTTCTCTTTTGATGCTAGCTCAAGGAACTCTTTAAGATGTAGATTATCTCTGACATTATGTCTACTGCAGATAGGGATGGCAATGGGGCGGGGCGGGTGCGGCAAAACCCACAAAAATTTCAACCCGCCCCGTCTCGTCCCACATAGTTATTTTTTCAGTTTTCAACCCGCCCGCCCGACCCGCCCCACATTATCGGTGGTTACTCTGTTTGGATATATACTTCATAAAAACAAATAATTTAGAGGACTACAAGACATGGACAATCTTTTTTTTAATTAGCAGCAGGTTTAATAACTTGTGAGTTAAGGACAAAAAAAATTCAGAATTGACCGGAACTTGTTCAAGATTTTCTTAGCGTGTATAATCATGATTACATAAAGAGAGTGAAACATTATTATGCATAACCAAGTAAGGCTTGTGATTAATTTGTCTGAGCTCTGACTCTGTGCCAACAATTATGCAAAGTCTGCAACCTGGATTTGTGCATGTGTTTAAACATAATTAGAATTTCGTATAGTTTTCAAAATATCATAGTTGAAATGACTGCTTTGTTTCAAAAAAGATAAAATTCAAAGTTGTCCCGCATTGAATCCGCATTAAACCCGCAACCCGGCCTGCTTTAAAAATTTTAAAAATTGTTTTAACCGCCCTGTCCCGCCTCGCATCAAACAAAACCCGCCGCACCCTGCCCCGCCCCGCCCCATTGCCATCCCTAACTGCAGACATGTCGCTTTTCCTTTCTCATTTCGGTCACCATATTTGATAATGTCATCTCTTCCTCAGTGAGTATGGATATGAAAGCCACTGTCACAATATTTCCAATAGAATTGGGCGGCAAACCAATTTGCTCTCGCAAGTCGAAAGTTTGAGGCATAACCCATGGTTGGAATGGATTACCAGAGTTTGCTTTTACTGCAGCAGCGAAACTTTTAAAGAGAAGTGCACTGACAACTTCATTGCGCGACGGATTTTTGACACTTGATTTAGCAGCTACTGAGGCCTTAAGTGTTAGAGATATATAACCTGTTTGGCCAAGCTCTTTTTTGGGCCAAAAGTGTTTTTTTTTTTTTTGCCAAAAGCACTTTTGGCCAAAAATTGAGGTGTTTGGCCAAGCTTTTGGAAGAAAAAAAAAGTGCTTTTGAGGAGAAGCAGAAACAGTTTTGGAGAAGCAGAAAAAAGTAGCTTCTCTCCAAAAGCACTTTTCTGAGAAGCACTTTTGAGAAAAATACACTTAGAAGCAGTTTTCAAAAGCTTGGCCAAACACTAATTACTGCTCAAAAGTGCTTTTCTAATTAATTAGCCAAACACAAATTACTTCTCACCCAAAAGAACTTTTTTTTTAAAAGTACTTTTGAGAAAAGCACTTCTCAAAATAAGCTGATTTTAGAAACCTGACCAAACGAGCTAATAGTAGATATGCCCTAGATCCAGTATCATATTTGATGATTTGAACATATTTTTGTGAACGTTATTTGATATCAAATATATATGGCATTTGATATTCTTTTATTATTGTTATTAATTGCTTGATTAATTTGATAAGGTCCTTGATTAAATTTTGAGACTTGACATTGTGCTGGAGATCATGATAATGAGAGAAAAGTTTCTTATAATATAATCTAAATTTGTTCTTGATCGTAGGATTATGAATTTGCACATTAGTAATCCGGTAAGATTAATATTTATGTGATCGTCTTTATGGGATAAAGATTAGTTGATCTCATTAACTAAATTACATAGATAGATGATGCACATAGAGATATGATCATTGAACTGACTCATTTGATAATTACTAATGGTTAGAATTACCATAAACTTTCAATAGGATATTCTCTTGAAGAATGTGATGTAAAAGTTTCCTTTGACATGAGATCGTCATAGTAATTGACAAGTTATTTATTGTGCTTTAATACCAGACACCTATGGCCCTAGGGCGATAGTTGAAAGGATATTGGGTATGATTAAATGCTTGTAGAATTAGTGATTGATCAAGATGGAATCTGTCAACTCTTGGTAATGACTTTAAGCTCCATGTTGTCATGAATTATAAACGACCAAATTAAGACCTTGGCCAGGGCAATTGAATGAAAGAAGAAATGAGTTTCTTAGGTCATTCGATGGTCGATTATATTTGACATGAACACATAGTTGGTCGCCTATTAGGATTTGACACTTCAACCATATCCTAGGCTGACTCGGCGCTATAAGGCCGGAAGAAATTAATACATTATTCTTCTACTGGTTCTTGAGAGTAAATTGTATACTTCATTCTATCCGGTCGTTAAGGAGTGTTGCTAGACGCCACCCTTGATTAGTATATTGATGTGATCAATTTACAACCGGTTTAGTATTGAACCTATGGGGTCGCACACTAACGAGTGCTCTGATCTTTGCTAAAGGATTAATTATTTTAGTGTTTGATAATTAAATTATAGAATTTAATTAGTCAAATAATTCAAATTATTAGTCAAAATAAAATATTATTATATTATTTGCTAGCACAGAGGGTATGATTAATATTGTGAACAAATTGAAGTTTTCTATTTAGAATAGAAAATTAAATTATATCTCTTGATTGAAATATATATATATGATATATATAATTAATATTTATTTGTACAAAGTATGCATATAATATATTAATGAAAAACTTAATTTGATCAATCCAATTGTTAATTGGATTGACTTGAAAGTTGACTTCAAACCCATAAGAAATGGGATTTGTGATTTTACGAAAAGTCCAATTTGGAATTGGACGCTAGCAGCATTCACGTGAAAGTCCATAAGGACGTGTCGGCATCTTCCCATTGAGATGGGATTCTAATTTTCCGATAAGTTTATTTTTGGAATAAACTTTTACCCTAAGTAAATTATTAGCTCAATCAAATAGGAAAAGGGTTTATAGGTGATGCTATATAAAGGGTGATGGAGAAAATTTGCCAGTTTATTTATTCTTGAGAAGAAAAACACTTTGTGAAAGCGAGAGTGCAATACAAACCCAAGAGAGAAAATACAATTACAAAAAAAGTATTTCTTGTTCTTCTACCTTTAAGTTGAGATTTTTGAGAAAAAATTAACATAATATTTTATTCAAGTTATTTGCGGGTTTCATTGATCAAAGTGTTGATAGCAAGGATCGGTCTCGGTGTGGATGCGCATAGAGTCTTCGCACTATCGAAGAATTTTGAAACGAGTCTCTCTTCACCAGGTACATCTCAGATCCGATCTTTGACATGTAAATACATTTAAACACGAAAAGATCTGCCTAAGATTGTTATTGTGTTCCGCTGCGTGTTACGGACACCTATATGCAATCCTACAGTGGTATTAAAGCCGTGGTTTATTGTGTCTAAAATTTATTTACGAAATATTTTAAAATTATATTTGAAGAGTTCAAACCCTAATACATGTGTCTTGTGCTATAGTCAAATTGTTTGAATACATATGTATTTATATTATTTTATTGTGAATAAAATATATACATATAAGTTAACAATTGAGATAGTTCGTAACTTAAATTTGAAATTTTTGTATTAGATACGACGAGTATCTATAATAGGTTATTGGATTCTACTGTTATTTTAATTGTTATTAGTTCATGAGATGTTAATTAATAATAATATTCTGGCATGGATTATTTTTTTTGTGATATATGTGATATATAAGACAAACATGTTAGAAGATGTTGAATTTCATTTTTATGCCACGTGCTTGTTCATTACATAATTTTGAATTATTTATTACATGTGATGTAAATTAATTTAGGACTAAGCATGTAGACAGTTTGAACTAAATTCACATGCTATAAAAGATTTGATCTTCATATTATTAAAAACTATTTTAGTAACAATTCTCTCTTACTAAAATTTGAGTTCTTAAATAATAAAACATAAGATATTTTATTATAAAGCTATCCATCAAAGTAAATGATTTTACTTATTTCTTGTTTATAAGGAGCGGCCTGACTACTAGGAGACTAATAGTTCGAGAATATGTTAAAATTATTTATTGCATCAGATGCATGGATTGAAAGAATTATTCAATTTTTTACTAGACGCCTGGACTACCCGGGGAGTATAAAATTTAATAAGTTCTTTGCTATCATGATGGTTGAACTCAACTATGCCAATAGGATCGACCTGACTACCAGGGGAATATTTGACATAGAGCTATTTAAGAAAATTGTATAGTACAATTGGTAAGAGTACCTACCTTTAAAATATATGTGAGAAACGACTTGACTTCCAAGGGGCTCATACATATTGTTAAAGGATTCCTTTACTCCACTAACAGAAATAAAGATTTCGTAAACTATAATGAGGGAAAATAGTTTAAAATAATTAGTGGAAATATCATTTAGATAAAAGTCCATGTCTTTATGATATATGTAATTATGTTCTTATATTATTTCCTTTTCTTTTCTATATTTTAGATTTCTCAATATGTCTGTTATATCACTGCGTGAAATACTTGAGACCAACAAGTTGGTAGGACCAAGCTTTGATGACTGGTATAGAAATTTGAGAATTATTCTCTTGCATGAAAATCTCATTGATGTGATCGATAAGCCTGCAAAGATAATCCCACCAGAGAATAATGTTCAAGGCACCAATGTTTTTCAGAAACACTTGGAAGAATGCCTTGCTATTAAATGCATTATTCTCGCTTCAATGAGTTCTGAACTCCAGAGGAAACATCATAATATGGATCCAACTGCAATCATTGAATGTCTTAAAAAGATGGTGGATACACAGTTGGACATTGAAAACTCTCCAGTTAGACCCCTTGTCAATCATATGATTGTTCTTACCAAAGAACATGAGAAGTTGGGGTACAAGCTTGGTAAAGAGCTTTCTGAAGATTTGATCTTGCAGTCAGTATATGATGCTGAATGTTTTCACTATAAGAAGAAAGGGCATCGGAAGAGAAACTGCAAGGAGTATCTTGCAACTCTAAAGGACAAGAAACAAGGTGAGACATTAATGAAAAATATTTTCAAGGTTTCTTTAGCTACTACTAATTCTTCATTGTGGGTATTAGATACTGGCAGTGGTTATAACATCTGCAACATGTTGCAAGGGTTCAAGATAAGTATGAGGCTAAAGAAAGGAGAAGTTAATCTACAAGTTGGAAATGGTGCAAAAGTTGCGGCCGTAGCTGTAGGATCAATTTCTTTAATAATGCCTACGGGCAAAGTGCTTATGTTGGATGATTGTTATTACGTTCCTAAATTTGTTCCAAACATAATTTCAGCTTCTATGTTAGACAAACATGGTTTTCGCATTAACATAGGCAATGGTATTTGCTATATTTATTACGGTGATAATTTATATGTGAATGGCTATCCCCAACATGATGTTTATGTCTTACCTAATGTGAATGCTAATTCGATTATGCATGTTTAAAGTCTTAAGAGGAAAAGAGATGATCAAGTAAATCACACATACCTTTGGCATTGTAGGCTTGGTCATATTGGAGAGAAAAGAATTAACAAGTTGTACAAGGAAGGGTACCTTGACAAATATGATTTTGAATCATATCCAGCTTGTGAATCTTGTCTCAAAAATGACCAAATCTCCATTTACTGGAAGTGGAGAAAAAGCTTCTGAATTATTGGGACTAATTCATATAGATGTTTGTGGGCCCATAAAAATTCAAGATAGAGGTGGATATTCTTACTTCATCACCTTCACTGATGATATGTCAAGATATGGATTTGTGTATCTTATGAAACACAAATCTGAATCTTTTGAAATGTTCAAAAGGTTCCGTAGTGAAGTTGAGAAACAGACTGGTAAAAGTATTGAAGTACTAAGGTCTGATAGAGGTGGAGAATATCTTAGTGAAGATTTTACTAGGTATCTCAAAGAGAATGAGACTCTCTCACAGTGGACACTTCCAGGAACACCATAACACAATGGTGTGACTGAAAGGAGAAATCGAACCTTATTAGATATGGTGAGATCTATGATGGGGTTCACTGATCTTCCATAAGTTTATGGGGATATGCTTTGGAAGCAGCAACATACTTACTTAATAAAGTTCCCACTAAGTCAGTCTCTACAACACCATATGAGATATGGAAAGGATGTAAGCCTAACCTTAAACACATTAAATTTTGGGGTTGTCCAACTTATGTTAAGAGATTGCAGTTTGATAAACTTGACTCAAGATCTGATAAATGTAGGTTCATTGGGTATCCTAAAGAAACAATGGGATATTATTTCTATCACCCTTTTGACCATAAAGTGTTTGTGGCTAGAGGAGCAACCTTTTTGGGAAGGGAATTTCTTTTGGAAGGAAATTATAGTGGAGAAATAGAACTTGATGAAATTCAAGAAACTAATGAATCAACACAAAATCAAGATCATGAGACACAAGTTGAAGAACCTTTATTGGATGTTTTGAAGTTGACAAGGAAGTTGCCATCTTCAACGTTTGAAGTTCAAGAACTAAATGTAGTTCAAGAACAAGTTAATGAACCGTTCCAAACCAAATTGAACACCAACCAAATCCAGCACAAGGTGAGCAGGTTGTACGAGTACCTCTTAGAAGGTCTACACGAGAACATCATGTACCAACTAGATTAAATCTAATGGTACAAGATGATGTATCAAATGAGGTTGATCATAATGATGATGAACCTAAGACATATGAAGAGGTTGTACAAAGTTTTGGTTATGAGAAATGGCAAAAGGCCATGGAATCCGAAATGGAATCCATGAAGGAAAATAAAGTATGAACTTTAGTTGAACCTTCAAAGGATATAAAACCTATAGGTTGTAAATGGGTTTTTAAGAAAAAGATTGGAGCAGACGGAAAGGTGGAGACCTACAAAGCCCGTCTTGTTGCCAAGGAATATCGTCAAAAAGAAGGAGTCGACTATGACGAGACTTTCTCTCTCGTTGCAATGCTCAAATCAATTCGGATTTTGCTTGCTATAGCAACATACTGTGATTATGAAATATGACAAATGGATGTGAAAACAGCTTTCCTTTAATGGTGAGCTAGAAGAGGATGTGTACATGACACAACCTGAAGGTTTCACATCTTCGTCTGATCATAATAAAATTTGCAAGCTACAAAGATCCGTTTATGGACTAAAGCAAGCTTTTCGAAGTTGGAATATTCGCTTTAACAAGACAATTGAAAAGTTCAATTTTGTTAGATGCGAAGAAGAACCTTGTGTGTACAAAAAATGTTAGTGGGAGCATAATTATATTCTTAGTGTTGTATGTTGATGATATATTGCTCATAGGCAATGACATACCGGCATTGCAAAGTATCAAGATTTGGCTATCTGAACAGTTCTCCATGAAAGACTTGGGAGAAGTAGCTTATATATTAGGAATAAAGATCTATAAAGATAGATCTAGGAAGCTGCTTGGACTTTCCCAGTCTTTGTACATTGATACCGTCTTAAAGAGGTATAATATGGATAATTCCAAAAGAGGCTATCTACCGATAGGCACTGGAATTACTCTCAGTTGGGAGGATTGTCCTAAAACACCTGAAGAGAGAGAGTGCATGAGTAGGATCCCATACGCTAGTGCAGTGGGAGCTATCATGTATACCATGACATGTACTCGTCCTGATGTGGCTTATGCACTTGGAGTGACCAGCCGATATCAGGCAAATCCTGGTGAGGAACATTGGAAGTTGGTGAAGACCATTCTTAAGTACTTAAGAAAGACTAAAGACCAATTCCTCATCTATGGAGATTCTGAGTTGAAACTTGAAGGTTATACTGATGCAAGTTTCTCTTCAGACAGAGATGATAGCAAATCTATTTCTGGTTATGTATTCACCTTAAATGGTGGTGCGGTGAGTTGGAAAAGTTCCAAACAAGCTACAGTAGTTGATTCAGTGACTGAAGCAGAATATATAAAAGCTACTAAGGTTGCTAAGGAAGCTGTATGGATGAAAAAGTTCTAAACTGAACTTTGTGTGGTTCCTTCAATAGAAGGTGCGATTCCACAGTTGTGTGACAATAAGGGAGCCATTGCTCAAGCAAAAGAACCAAGATCACACCAAAAATCCAAACACGTTCTGCGAAGGTATCACTTGATAAGAGAGATCATTGAACGTGGAGACGTCGAGATTCAAAAGGTTGATGGAAAAGAAAATGCTGCAGACCCATTCACTAAAGCTCTTGGCGCAAAGGAGTTTGACAAGCACAAGTGAAAATTGGGAATGAAGTACAAGAGCGATTGGCTCTAGTGCAAGTGGGAGATTGTTAGGGATATAGTAGATATGCCCTAGATCCAATATCATCTTTGATGATTTGAACATATTTTTGTGAACGTTATTTGATATAAAATATATATGGCATTTGATATTCATCATTGTTATTAATTGCTTGATTAATTTGATAAGGTCCTTGATAAATTTTTGAGAATTGACATTGTGCTGGAGATCATGATAATGAGAGAAAAGTTTCTTATAATTTAATCTAAATTTGTTCTTGATCGTAGGATTATTAATTTGGACATTAGTAATCCGGTTAGATCAATATTTATGTGATCGTTTTTATGGGATAAAGATTAGTTGATCTCATTAACTAAATTACATAGATAGATGATGCATATATAGATATGATCATTGAACCGACTCATTGGATAATTCCTAATGGTTAGAATTACCATAAACTGTCAATAGGATATTCTCTTGAAGAATGTGATGTAAAAGTTTCCTTCGACCTGAGATCGTCATAGTAATTGACAAGTTATTTATTGTGCTTTGATACCAGACACCTATGGCCCTAGGGCGATAGTTGAAAGGATATTGGGCATGATTAAATGCTTGTAGAATTAGTGATTGATCAAGATGAAATCTGTCAACTCTTGGTAATGAGTTTAAGCTCCATGTTGTCATGAATTATAAACGACCAAATTAAGACAATGGCCAGGGCAATTGAATGAAAGAAGAAATGAGTTTCTTAGGTCATTCGATGATCGATTATATTTGACATGAACACATAGTTGGTCGTCTCTTAGTATTTGACAGTTGAACCATATCCTAGGTTGACTCGTAGCTATAAGGACGGAAGGAATTAATACATTATTCTTCTACTGGTTCTTGAGAGTAAATTGTATATTTCATTCTATCCGGTCGTTAAGGAGTGTTGCTAGACGCCACCTTGATTAGTATATTGATGTGATCAATTTACTACCGGTTTAGTATTGAACCTACGGGGTCGCACACTAATGAGTGTTCAGATCTTTGCTAAAGGATTAATTATTTTAGTGTTTGATAATTAAATTCTAGAATTTAATTAGTCAAATAGTTTCAATTATTAGTCAAAATAAAATATTATTATATTCTTTGCTAGCACAGAGGGTATGATTAATATCGTGAACAAATTGAAGTTTTCTATTTAGAATAGAAAATTAAATTATATATCTTGATTGAAATATATATATATATATATATATATATATATATATATATATATATATATATATATAAAATTAATATTTATTTGTACAAAGTATGCATATAATATATTAATGAAAAACTTAATTTGATCAATCCAATTGTTAATTGGATTCACGTGAAAGTTGACTTCAAACCCATAAGAAATGGGATTGGTAATTTTACGAAATGTCCAATTTGGAATTGGACGCTAGCAGCATTCACGTGAAAGTCCATAAGGACGTGTCGGCATCTTCCCATTGAGATGGGATTCTAATTTTCCGATAAGTTTATTTTGGAATAAACTTTTACCCTAAGTAAATCATTAGCTCAACCAAATAGGAAAAAGGTTTATAGGTGATGCTATATAAAAAGTGATGGAGAAAATTTGCCAGATTAATAATTTTCCAGAAGAAAAACACTTTGTGAAAGTGAGAGTGCAATACAAACCCAAGAGAGAAAATACAATTACAAGAAAAGTGTTTCTTGTTCTTCTACCTTTGAGTTGAGATTTTTGAGAAAAATTCAACACAATATTTTATTCAATTTGTTCGCGAGTTTCATTGATCAAAGTGTTGATAGCAAGGATCGGTCTCGGTGTGGATACACATAGAGTCTTCGCACTATCGAAGAATTTTGAAACGAGACTCTCTTCACCAGGTACGTCTCAGATCCGATCTTTGACATGTAAATAAATTTTAAACTCGAAAAGATCTGCCTAGGATTATTATTGTTCGCTGCGTGTTACGAACACCTATATGCAATCCTACGTTAAGTTCATCAAGTTTTTGGCCAGAAAAAGTGTATCTTCTGTGAATGCTTTCATCTTTGTTGGATGTGCAATGTGGGGATAGGACAGGACCACTAGGTGGCGGAGGAAAGACGGATTCTTCGACATAGTACAGACAAGGTTTTGTTGACTGATTTGGCTCGCGAGATGTCATAGTCTTGTCCTTAAAAATATTGTAACCACTGTGTCTATCTCCAACTTTGTGGGATATACACATGCTTACAACTATTCCTCCACAATTGAGGTAGCTGATTTGAGCTGCAACTAATGCACGATTTATACAACTAGACCAAGGCAACCCTTGTGGAAATATCATCTCTTCAATAGCATTATTATGCCATCGAGGTGATTCAGATATAGGGGAATTGATTTGGACTTGTACAAACTCAGCACCAGCATCATTACAATCTAGAATAGTATTATCCTTAAGTCTTCCAGCTTATGGATAATATGGCGATAGTGTTTTGGATAATGAGTCGTCAAGAATATAAGATATTTTAGTAGGATTTACTGAAACACCGTCTAGTTGTTTTTTGATGTAGAAAAGTGCAAAGGAAATGTATATGGATCAAGATAGGAGAGCTTGTGCCATCTTTTAGTTGGAGAAGTTAGAGAGGAGGGTTTGATGAGCTTCTCTGAGATTATGGATGCAGAAGGGGTGGGATTAGGAGATGATGAAGCCATCTTATGATTTCTTTCTGCGTTTTTTTTTAGCAAACAAAAAATATATATATTAAAGGTTACGGAACATGCATTACATGCGATTTGAAGTTAGTGTCACATAGGACACTTTGATTACCTAAGCTTGCTAAAGTATTGCAAGCATCATATGACAAGATTTTTTCAAAAACATATTGTTCTAGTACATCATGGTCTACTAAGATTTTAACATCTGCTGGAGGTGCAACAAAAACTTTCTTCTTCTTCCTTTCATTGGCAATTTCCATGTGCGCTAGCTGGTGAGCTATCCTATTCCCTTGCCGGAATTCGTGCTGGAGGAATATTTGCTTCTGTTGGTGCATTAACGACCTGCATTTTAGAATAGTGTTAGCATATAGATTATTTCCTTATTGCATTGATAAAATTACCTCCATGGAATCCGTTTCAATTTGAAGTGGAAACAAACCCCACTCTTGGGCTGTTTTTAATCCTTCTAATAGAGCTTTAATTTCAGCTTGTAGACAGTCATTTGCATGAGCAGATTTGTTGTAGCCAACAATCCAGTCGCCTTTTGTATTTGTGACTACCCCACCTAGGCCACAAGTTTGCATGTTTTTGTGGAAGCTAGCATCAATGTTCAATTTAAACCATCCTATTGGAGGTTTATTCCATCTAACCTTAATGTGGAGCTTTGGAGATGGTAGCACATTTTTTTCAGTTAACAGGCGAAATTCAATAGCTCTATTCGTGATGAGATTAATGTATATTGGGAAGTTGGTATTGCTCTGGTTGTTGTTATTTCTATTAATCCAAATATACCAAATTGCAAAATGGAAGAATAGATTCCAATTTAACAAATTGTTGTTGAGGGGGTAATTAAATTTTTTTAATTAGATTAGCCAGTGTTCCCCGTCTTCCCTATAAGAATTTTGCCATCCAATGGTATCCCAAAGATGTTTGCTTGCTTGGCACTTAAGGAAGATATGAGTAATAGATTCATCTATATGATTTCTACATATTGGGCAATGAGGATCTATATTAAGGCCAATATTTGCGAGATATTTTCTACAAGGAATTCTATTATGAAGGCATTGCCAAAGAAAGAATTTGATTTTGTTTAGGCAAGGAAAGTTCCAAATCCAGTTAAAATCCATATCATTGCTTTCATTAGTGTTGATTAAAGAGTAGCAATTTTTGCTTGTGAAAATTCCTTTTGTATTGAGGGACCAGATAGGGATATCGATATTAGGACGTTTAACAAGAATTTTTATTTTTGATATGGAGTCCTTGATATCATCGGGAAGGTTGAGGGATATATTAGCAAAGTGCCACTTCTTGCCATCAAAAATATTTCTTAGTTTCAAGGAATAGTCATTTTTTGATAAAGGGCCTTCTATTGAGTTTCTAAGGCTTCCTAGGTTAGGGATCCAATTGATCTCCCAAATGTTCATGTTAGAAAGGTGATGAAGTTGCCAATTGATACCCTCTGAATATATTTCCCACCCCTTTTGAATACTTTTTCATATAAAAGAAGTATTTCTTGTGTTATGAGTGTTTGCATACTCATTAATGATGAGTTGAGCCCATGGAGTGGTAGGGTTTGTAATGGTCCTCCAAGCAAGGTTAGCAAGATTACAATAGTTTTTGTCTTTAGCTTTATGGATACCCAGGCCTCCCATCCTTTTTGGTTGGCAAACGGTTGACCAATTAATGAGGTGAATTTTTCGTTTCTCATTTGTAGTTGATACTTCGATCAATTAGCCGGGAAGCAATGTGTTTTGCTACAAATTATATTCGGTAATTGCCATCGTCTTACACTATTTTTATACACCGCACTGCTATATGTGAGCACCTAATTTTAGACCGACCCAACTTTTGCAACCTTTTAGCATAATTTTTTTCTTTTTAGACTTGATTTTTAGACTTTTTATTTCAATTTAGTGGGTTTAATTTAAGAAAATGAAAACCATAAAAAAGTCACATTTTTAGTGTATGTTTTGTTTCATTTACAATAGAAAAGAAGAATCACCAAAAAAATATTATTTTCTTTAATTTTAGTAAGTTAACTATTTTGAATTATTCTTTTATAATTTTTAAATTTAAAGTAGCTAATTAGTATTTTATTTTACAATTTTAATTTAGTAAGAATAGCATTTTTAAAATAATATTCTACCACTTCATCATTCTTACCCTCTCCATAAATCACTCACCACCCACTTTCTTGGCAATTTTCATCTCACTACATGACAAAAAATCATAGCTTGCTCACCAAGAATATTACACAAGATAAATACTACACAATCACATATGAAAGAGGGAGGAAGCTTTCTTTTAGGAAAAAGACCAATAATAAAGATAAAAAAGGGAGTAATTGGAAATGGTACTCAGGGACAAAAAGGGACCGGGGTGTGGAGTGGGGTGGGGTGGGGGTGGGGGCAGAATAAGGCTAAGAAAAAGGGGCTGGGATTTTTCTCCGGACGGATTCAATGAGAAGAGCAAAACCTAGAGAGAACCGTTGGTATGCTCTTAGGCACATGTTAATAATCTAATTATCATGGTTAGAGAGAACATATCATATTTTTAAAGTTATGGGTTCATATCTACTATTATTATAATTTTAATAAATTTTTATATATAAGTTTGTATTTCGTACCGAAGGTACTGGGTTCAGATGAATCCAGTAGTAAAGGGCTGGATACGCTCCATGAGATTCATAGTTGCATTACTTATAGCTTCCTTGTTCGTAGACAAAGTGGATTCGGAATTGTCTTTCATTCCAAGGCATAACTTGTATCCATGCGCTTCATATTCGCCCGGAGTTCGCTCCCATGGGGGGGCTATTGAACAACTCGAAAAAGCTCGTTCTCGCTTACGGAAAGTAGAAAGCGAAGCCGAGCAGTTTCGAGTGAATGGATACTCCGAAATAGAACGAGAAAAGTTGAATTAACCTGCATAAATCCTAATTCAAGTGTGCATTTACGTGATTTGACCAATTAACTTTAAATAATAATAAAGTGTCATTAATCATCGATACGTTCCATGGCATGATTTTTACACACAAACACAATAAGGGTACAGTTCGCGTGTGTATTAGTGAAAAATAGACTTGCCATACGGGTCTATTAGACGACGACACATGTCAACAAAGTTATGAGAAAAGTGAAGAATGACCTGTAAAGATGATATGTGAAACACCCTCTGGATTGAACATACTCGTACTGTGCCTGTTAGTCTCGGAACAGATCATCATAGAATAGCCCCACATCAGGTATGGGAGTGTAGCTCATACTTAAAATGAGGAAAGAATCAATTAATTCCGGATTACATGGGATTTACCGTCATTACACTCTTGAAAACAGACTCAACATGCACTCATACACATTTTTCTCTCATGCCTCAAGCATAAGGATTCTTCCTATTTATAAAATATGAGACAATCCCTTTGCCTTACACTTGTCGCACTTAGGCTTAGACACTTGTCCCACACATCCCATTATTTTAGCCTAGTGTAGTTGACATCCCCAGCTACTAGGATCATGTAAGATCATGCTAATAATTATGAAATCATGCCCAAAAACGTGCTAACACCATCTGCCAACATTTTAGCAAAGCCAACTGCTGCCCATGTGCACAGCATGTGCTGCGTAACCGCCTTTGACTTGGTCAATCTGAAGCATACTGTGACGACCCAAAGGGGTCATCACCTGTTTTAAATTAATTCTGTGCTTTCGAGGTATTGAAAACCTCATTTAGAGTCGCCTCAATTTGCGTGCGCAGTCCGAGCGCGTAGCCGGAAAGCATAAATATGAAATTATATGAAAAATGCTAAATTTTGGTGTTAAAATGAATAAATTTGACTTCGGTCAACATTTTGGGAAAACGGACCCGGATCCGTGATTTGACGGTCCCGGAGGGTCTGTAGGAAAATATGGGACTTGGGCGTATGCCCGGAATCGAATTCCGAGGTCCCAAGGCCGAGAATGAATTTTTGAGTAAAATTATTTTCTGAAAATATTTAAGGAAATTGGAAATGAAATTTGATTAGAACGAGTTGGTATCGGGCCCGTATTTTGGTTCCGGCGCCCGGTACAGATCTTATATATGGCTTAAGCACTTTTCGTAAAGTTTGGTTGAAAACGGACGTCGTTTGACGTGTTTCGGACTTAAAATGGAAAGTTTGATGTTTTATGAAACTTGGAAGGAATCATGGATTTTGAGGCTTAATTCGATGTATATGATGTTATTTTGGCGATTCGATAGCATGGATAAGTCCGTAGGATATTTTTGAGGTTGTGTGTATGTTTGGTTTGGAACACCGAGCGCTCGGGTGAATTTTGGATAGGCCATGACTGCATTTTTAACCTTTGTGAAAATCTGGCATTTCAGTTCTGCAATCTTCGCATTTGCGAAGAAGATCTCGCAAATGCGAGCCTGTGATCGCAAATGCGAGATAGGGGATCCTGCAGCTGGGTCGCAAATGCGACCATTTGGTCCGCAAATGCGAAGTGGGGCCTGTCGCAAATGCGGCGTTTTGGCTCGCAAATGCGATACTGGGACTTCCGCAAATGCGACACTCTTGGTCGCAAATGCGAAGTCCCTCCCTTTGCCCAGTGTTCGCAAATGCGAACTTGCCTTCCAATTCCCACATCAGGTCGGGATTCGCAATTGCGAACCCCAGTTCGCAAATCCCATATCTGCAACCTGCATATTTTACACTTAGCCGAATTTTGAACCATTTTCAACATTCTTTCAACACACAAACTTCTTGGGGCAATTTTTCAAGAACAAGTTTTCTTCCAAATCAATTGTAAGTTGATTTTTACTCATTTCTTTCAATCATTAACATCATTTAGCATGTTTTCAACTTAAAATCAAAGATTTTCATGGGAAAAATTGGGAGTTTTGGGTAGAACCTAGGTTTTTCTAAAAATTGGGAATTTGGACCTCAATTTGAGGTCCGATTTCAAAACAAATCATATATTTGGGTTCGTGGAGGAATGGGTAGCCGGGTTTTGGTTCGAACCTCGGGTTTTTACCACGTGGGCCCGGGGGCAATTTTGGAATTTTTGGGCAAAACTTTGGAAAATTCATTTTTATGCATTCAAATTGATTCATTTAGCGTTTATTGATGTAATTAAGTAACNAATCCGCAACGTCTGTGAAGAAGTTTGTCAAATTATCACTTGAACAAATTTGTTGAAGAACTTTGGTGAATGTGCTTTATTTTGTCTCCTTCGATAGTCCTTCTTTCAATTGATATAAGTAAACAACATTATCTTCAGTATTATTGGAATCTTCTCTTCAAAGTTAAGTCACACGTCTGTTGTGTGTTGAGCCCCTTGCTTTATCAGTTGCTCATCTTGGCATGACTTGAATAAGTATCAACAATTAACTGCCTTGTAATATGATAATATGGCAGTACTCTCACATGCAAATAGAATGTTTGAAGAACGAACTTCAGAAAATGCCTGCATTTGCATAACCAACAAAATCTTGGCGATATTTGTTAGAATAAACATATCTAAATCAAGTATTCCTTTTGAAATGTAATACTAATTGTATTCCAATATCTTCACATTGAAATAAAATTATATCTTGCAAGCATATTGTTATACTCATGGTTCTAGCCAGATATATTAGTGCACCAATTGCACTAGACACAAAAATAAATCATGTACGCCATGATCGCTCTAATCTACATAAGGATCTGCCGAAGATTTATTTAATAAATTTCTTAGGAACCTTAATATGCTTTAGAACAATTTAAATCATTCAAGGATTTTCATTATATGCTTATCAAATGTATTGTCAGACCCCCCACAGGAGAACATGTCTCCTAATACCAGGATATTTACGAAAATTTTGTGCCACAAGTCGTCTTTATGTCTATCGACTTGATTTTTCATTTCACTTTCAGGTGTGGGGACTATCCGTCCAACTTCACATTTTTCAGGTGAAGTCAATTTCATTGCATATTTTTCATTTGGCCAATCATTTATCTGTCCAAATTCCATGACAGATTTGAGCTCAAGATCCTCGTCAATATTAATAATATGGAGCGCTACATTATATTAACAACATCGTCAACGATCATTTTACATCGGTTCCATCATCGCATAATAAAGACATAACTTATCGAGATCTCATTATTTTCAGGTACCTGAACCTCTCCCATGAGGTCTTATAAAATGTTATGTCATGGTGCTCTTATAAAGCACTTGCCTCCTTATTATGACCATCTTGAACATTTGCTCCTCTCCTTCTTCAAGGAGTTTTATCTTTGGAACCGATTAATCTATTACGCTTCAAGAGTTCCATAGACTATGTCCATCATGGACTTTATTCTATTTGGAGCATTAGTAGCTGAAATATGACATTTAGTTTGGGTCAGCAAATGCGCATGGAAATATTTTGCAAATGAATTATCACTTGAACTTCAAGTTAATATTTTCTTGTACGAGGATCTAATGTACTCATAATAATCCATGTATTACTTTTTTTTTTCAACTGCTCATTTTCTTCCCCTAATGTTGGGATCACCAACACATATTCCCAACCTTCATTGAGACCAATCTTTGTGCATTGTGGTGGCACAATTAAATCATATAGTACATCCATATTTCTAGATGAAAATATTTAGTTCCTGACCCTGAACCAATTGTGATGGGGAGAATTTATCATAACTTGTTGGCTAGATGCGTACAAGTGCTGTTGTATATTAAATATTATACTTAATACAAAATTTCTATTTGGAGTTTTGTTCTCATAACCAATGGTTTAGCTATAATTGGAGGCATACAATTTCTGCTAAACCAACTTGGATTGAAACCAGAATTATCAAGATAAATTATCATAATATATATTCTGAAACTGTGCTCTAATAATTTGAGCAAACAACCTTGCAAAAACCAAAGTGCAAGTTGATAACAAACGCACATGTGACCATACAATAGATGCATCTATTAAAATCATATAATAGTAAACGATCCACATGGCAGGTGATTGGGCCCATACATATATATCACCTTTTATTCGTTCCAGATATCAAGGGATTCAATGCCAACCTTAACTGGTATATCATGAGAAAAAAAAATATCTCAAGAGAATTCTTAAAGAATCTTCCCAACCTTAACTGGTATATCATGAGGAAAAAAAATATCACAAGAGAATTCTTAAAGAATCTTCTATTTCTTTAATATATGCCAATGTGAATTCTCAATCAATTTTCTCATCATAATTGAACCAGGATGGTCAACCGGTCATGCCAACTAATATTTGTTTCAATAAACCTCTAGTTTACTTATGGCATGTGATTCCATCACGATGCTTATACATCTGTAGTACAAATAGAAGAAAAATCGGGTAACCTTTCATATTTACACGGTATGAATATAGTAATATGAAGATATTCAATCTTCCTTTCATTTATAGTCTCAATATCCCAACCACTTTGGCTAATATATTTGAAACTCAAAAAGTTCCTTTTTGAGACTTACTACCACCAATGCCATGAATAATTTTATTTATTCCGGTAGTAACAAATTCGCTCTTTCGGAGCTCTCAATAATTTTGTACTACAAGATCTTTTATACCACCATCCAAGTGGTTAATTTTTCCTCCACAGAAAAAATTATGTTATCATTGTCACAATCAAAAACATTATAGACAAGACTCATTTCTTGCTTTACTTATGCCTTTAATAACTTTTTATAAGGCATGGTAAAATATTTTTGGCGTACCACGTGTACGCGACCAATGACATATTCATGTAACCATATTGTAATATTCATTATCTTTATTTCTCTCAAACCTCCCTTAGAGGTGAGTTGTGGTATTTATCCAACCATGCATAAGCACATTCTTATGCATAATTTTTATCACATATATATTTCAACATTTACTTTCAGGAATGAGCCTGCATTTACAATGCTTATCACAAGTCGCATTTTCAACGAATGGACTATAATCATATGAACGTGTCTCGTATTAACAACCACATTGATACATATTCCTTCACCTTTGAAGAACCATTTTGAGAACTCTTATCGTTCTCCTTTTTACAATTATCATAATGATGACTGTTATTATTTGATCTTTGGCACGCCCACGTTCATTGGTCAACCACTTGTCTTTATTTAGACTTATTATGCACCGTTTTCACATTCACGTCAAGAATGGAGCAAATCAAGTGGGACAAACTTTATGCTTTTTCATGAAAAATACATTATTTTTCTTTAGTCATCATTATAACATCAATATGGTGCATTGGGACTCAAACCCAATGCCTTATCCATATAAAGACGGTTAGGCCATAATGAGTTGGGACTCGACTTTTACAATCATGGATCATCAGGACTCAAAAACCTGATGTCTTACCCTCATGGTGCGTTGGGACTTGAACCCGCCGTCTTATCCTTAATTAATGGCATAATATGTCAAAGTAGACTCACCCTTGAGACTTTCATGGTATACTACTTTTAATAGTAATAAAAGTAATCTCATATATGTGTTACACAATAAGTATCTATTTACTGGTAACAAAGGAATCAAAGTTCTTCAAATCACTTTGCAAAAGCTGGCGTAGCTCCTTAATTTATGTACATCTTTGGTCTCTGGTTTAGTATGTAACATTTAGCTGCATCATTATATACTTCTGATTCTCATATAACATCTAACCTGAACATTAGGTGAAAGAGATTAGACTAAACTTACAATAAATATTAGAAAGAAAAATATGGAGTGGAAATTAATTTACATCTAAGTATTTTCAACTTTACAAAGTAATACTTAGTATTGGAAACTTTTCCGACAAATAAAGAACTTTTGAGAAAAACTAACAAGAAAATGAATTAATTAAAAAAAGAATTAGAAAACGTATCTTAGCATTATATGCCTTTTCACGATGTACTAGTCTCCTTAACCTTGTTATTCCTTTTATTATATTTCATACCATTATTTGAAATTGCTAAATGGAAAAGAAAAAGTCATCTCTTCCAGAGGAATATCAGGCACAGCAGACATATGCTTTTTCTGATGTAAGACAATTTTGTAGATGTAGTAACTCAATTGGATAGAGACTCGTGCCGATAACGTTTTACGAAACTTAGCTTAAAGTAACAATATAGAACAATAAAACAGACAACAATGTAGAGAGGAAGAGAGGAGAGAATCTTATTTCTTCTATGTATTCAAGTGTATACAATGTGATGCCAAAATCCTCTATTTATAGGATTACATAGAGGCATACAAAAGAATGCCATAAACATGACATTAAACATTTGAGATCATGGAGGAAGATCATGGGGAGGTTATGGAGGTGTGGGAGTTACAACTATAATGGTGAGAAGTAGTGGGAGTTATCTACATAATGGAGAAGAGTAGTGGGAGTAACTTATTTAGGAGTTATAGACATCCACTACAAAATAATATTTCATAACAACAATAAATATAAGTTGAACTCAATAATTAAATGATCAATAAATTTCACTTTATCCCTTAACTTTTTTCCACCTTATCTCTTTACCTTTTAGTGGGAGGAAAACAGTGCCCTCCCCACTTTTTGGATGAAAACGAGAACATTTGAAACCCAAAAGTCAATCAACAAAATAAAAAATCATCACTGGAATATACAAAAGGTCATAACATAAGGTCATAACTAACACTTGTTTAGAGGGAAAAACTTTTAAGACCACAATAGTATAATTAATCTTTTCTCATTTAAATATATGCATCTTAAATTAAAAGGACATTCCCTTTGAGTAATTTCATGTTAATTTGAATTTTGAAAAGATAATAATAAAGATATGCAAATAAAAGTTTTGTTTAAGATGAAACCCCAATTAAGACTCACTGTTAGCTTGAGACAATAAACTAAGAATACATAGACCATGAAAAATGACAAAAGCAGTGCGAATTAGAATCACGTATGCCATTTATTTTTCAACAACTACTGACAATGAAATAATATAGTAAAAATCTGTTTTTTTTTTCCATCCTAAATTTTCTAGTAGTGTTAAGGTTTATATCTTTATTGGAGGTTTAGTTTAATTTTCTTATATTTAATTCATTTAGATTTAGTTTTAAAACTAAAAACTAGAATAGTTTCATTTAAAACTAAAAACTAGAATACTGCATTTTTACCTAATAATTTGAATTTTGTTCTTACAGTACCGATGGACTTCCGCCGGTAATTTAAAAATATAATCTTATAGATAATTATTTTGTATTTTTTATTACACAATACCGAAGGAGGCTGTCGGTAAGTCCCTCGGTAAGTATTTACTTAATTATTTTAGTGGTTGATTAGCATATTTATTGAAATTTACACTAAGTGGAGGTAATACACTACTTAAAAATATTTTAGTGATAATTAGCTTAATAATTTATAATTACACAAACTAAAAGTAAATTTGTAGTATCCTTAGCTACATAGATTAACCTATACATTAATAACTACACACTAAGAAGAAGTGTACTAGTTGTTTCCGTAAGAAATATTAGTGATGGTTTATCTTATAAATTTATAATTACTGTAAGTAGAAGTGTATTAGTGGTGTCCTTAAGTAACGCTAGCAATTAGTGAACTAGTGGTATCCTTATATAAGTAAGGTTAGTGATTGATTAGCCGATGCATTGATAATTATACACTAAATGAAAGTGTATTAATGATACACATTAATAATTACACACTAAGAAAAAAATGTAATTAGTCGTTTCCGTAAGAAATATTAGTGATGGCTTATCTTATAAATTGATAATTACTATAAGTATAAGTATATTAATAGTATCCTGAAGTAATGCTAGTGATTCATTAGCCTATACACTGATAATTATACTATTAAGTATGTATTATTATAGTCTTAAAAACTATTACTGATTCATTAGCTTATGCATTAAGAATTACACTAAGTATGAGTGTATTAGTAATATCAGTAAGTAATGTTAGCGATTGATTAGCTTATAAATTGATATTACATAAAGCATATGCATATTAGTGGTATGCTTAAGTAATATTAATGATTGATATGCCTATCTGTTAGTAATTACACTGATTAACTAAAAATTTATCAATAGTAGTCTTAAAAACTATTACTAACTGATTAGCTTATACCTGAGAATTACCCTAAGTAAAAGTTTATTAGTGATATCAGTAAGAAATGTTAGCGATTAATTTGGTTATAAATTGATAATTACAAAAAGTAGATACGTATTAGTAGTATCCTTAAAGTAGGCACTAAGTAGATACGTATTAGTGATTGATTAGCCTATATACTGAAAATTCTACTAAGTAGAAGTGTATTAGCAGTATTCTTAAGAAATATTACTAATTGATTAGTTTATAAAATGATAACTACGCTTAGCAGAGGTGTATTAGTGACATCCTTAAGTAATATTAGTCATTAATTACTATCAATTGATACTTAACTGGTTTAGTAGTAATTAGCTTGAAAATTAATAATTACATTAGCTTAAAATTTATTTTAAATTATTAATATTAATTCATTGTTAATTAATGCTAAAAGATGAATACATTCTAAATATTATAATGGCCAAATACATAAATAACCCCCTAAACTTAGACGCCAAATTTCATTTAGACACTTTAACATACTCTTGTTCCTATTAGACACTCCAACACTCACAAAAATGTATCTATTGAACACTTAGTCACAATTTGTCTTCACCAACGAAGCGCGTAGCCACCAAGCTCGCAACATGACCAATAAATAGGTGACACCTATAAATTTAAAAGAATTAAAAGAGCTTCCAAGACAAAAAAAATATTATATTCTTAATAATCCCTTTCCCCTGCCCCTTTCATTTTGTCTTCCTCATGTTCAGGCGAGAGAGGGTAGAATAGGTCTGCCACGACTTGCCGGAAAGTTTTCGGCAACCAAGGATATCTGTGTACTATTTCCTTTAAGACATAAATTTTTAAGCGGCGATATACTGCTGGTCGGAAACTATAAGAAAGAATCTAGCTAGAACCCATCTTGGTGTAATAAAATGTAAAAATAAAGAAACAGATTATATTACTCTTCAATTTCTATTATATGTTCTCTGATGGAGTATACGATTTCAAATGCATATCCAAATGCTCTTAACTTGCAGGGACCAATCAATACTTTCTAGTTTTTTTGTAAAGGAGATTTAAGATACACTCATCGAATCAATGCATATAAAATTGTGAAAAATCACTGGAAAATACAGTAAATCAGTAGAATGAAAATGGAGGATGGGCATGAGGACAGAAGCTCTGCCGTTCAGAGGGAGCTCTGTGAAGAAGAAAGAGGAATAAGAAAGAAAAAAAATTAACTTTCAAAACTTTTCACGCGCCCAACTCCAAAGTGAGAGTCACTTTTTGTGCCACATGTGCATGAGGTGCTCAATAGATACATTTTATTGGAATTGGAGTGTCTAATAGGAACAAGAGTATGTTAAAGTGTCTAAATGAAATTTAATACCATGTTTAGGGGGCTGGCTATGTATTTGGCCTATTATAATTATACACTTAGTATATACATATATATATATATATATATATATATATATATATATATATATATATATATATATGTGTGTGTGTGTGTGTGTGTGTGTGTGTGTGT